>NC_141135.1:65503923-65807495 GCF_053477565.2 Lygodium microphyllum
TTGGGTTGAATAATATCCCACCACATTTGAAAGCCTCATGAATAAAATCCTCCATTCCTTCTTGTTCAAGTTTGTGCTTGTTTTCTTTGATGGCATTCTCATTTATAGCAAGTCATAAGAGGAGCCCTTGACACATGTCAAAAGGGTGTTTGATATCTTGAGAGAGCATCGACTCTTTGTTAAGGAAAGTAAGTGTATCTTCCTGTAGACATTTGTGAGTACTTGGGACACATTGTTAGCAAAAATGGTATATAGGTTGACCCCAAGAAGGTGCAATGTGTTAAGGACTGGCCCACTCTATCCATCACTACTTCATGACGTGGTTTCCTTGGTCTCTCTTCATTTTAGAGACACTTCATTAAGCATTATTCCACCATCGTAGTACCTTTGATTGATCAGTTAAAAAAGAAATCATTATTTTGGGATGCTATTGTTGATCATATATTTACATAATTGAAGGAAATGCTTACTTTAGCCCCCATCCTCATATGCCCTGATTTCTCCAAAGTGTTTGCCATTCAGTGTGATGCCAATGGTGGCCGAGGTATTGGTGATGTATTGCTAGAAGAGCATGGTGTGATTGCTTTTGAGATCCATAAGCTTGATGACAAGGATATGCAACTGAATGTGTATGATGAGGAGATGGTGGCCATCCTCCATGCTATTAAGAGATAGCACCACTACTTATATGGCAGCCATTTTAGAGTGAAGAGTGACTATAGAGTCCTCCAATTCTTCCTAAATCTTTCTATTTTTACTCCTAAGCAAAGGAGATGGGTGGAAAACTTGAAAAACTATGATTTTGGCATCTCTCACACTCGGGCCAAAGATAACATCATGGTTGATTCATTCTCACATATGTGGGCATGCAGAGTATCCTTCATTTCAAAGTTGTAAAGTGATTGGATTGAGGACCTTCAGGAAGCATAATTTTTGGATGAGGACTTCAACCACATATTCCAAAAATTATAGCATGGGATAGTGGCTGAAAACTCCCAATATCAGCTACAAATTGGCCTTATTTGGTCCCATGGCAAGATTGTCATCCCCCACACTTCTCCCTTCACACAGAAGATCATAGAATAGATCCATCCTTGCCCCAGTGTTGGTCACTTGGGTGTTTTCAAAACATATGATAGAATTTCCAAGAGCTTTCACTCAAAAGGCTTATGGAGAGATGCTAGGGATTTGTGACCAAATGTGTTCCATGCCAGTAGAACAAGGACAGCGCACTTAGACCCACTGGCCTCTTACAGCCCCTACCTATTCTTGAACGGAAATAGATGCATATCACTATGGACTTCAGCATGGGCCTCCCTGTTACCAAGAAAGGATGGAATAGTATGTAGGTGGTAGTTCATCACCTCATCAAGGCTGCCCACTTTATCCCCACTAAGACCAATACATTGCCTCTTAGGTGGCCACTCAATTTATGGAGTATGTCTTTAAGTTATATGGATTACCACATGTCATAGAGCACGATCGAGATGCCAAGTTCATGAGAAAATTTTGGCATAAAGTTTTCACATCTATGGCTATCAAGCTTACTCTATCCACTATATACCACCCAAAGATAGATGGTCATCAGATTGAAAGGGTAAATAAATGACTTGAGACATACTTGCGGTACTTTTGCCATGATATGCAACATAGTTGGGATACATGGCTCCACTTGGCTAAATTTTTATATAACAACTCCACCCAGTCTAGCATTGGGATTTCCCCTTCTGAGGTATGATATGGGTATAAGGTTCCCCTTCCTATAGTCTTGTTTGATGATAAGATCAACCCTCAGAGGAAAGTTGAGTTCGATTGCATGCAAGCCCTGCTTCAACAATGCAAAGTGAATCTTCAAAAGGCACAAACCCACATGAAGCTCTATGATGATGAAAAAAGAAGGCATTTGGAATTCCAAGAGGGAGAGTTGGTCCTCTTCAAAGTTCTTAAGTCCTATCCCTCCACTCTCAAAGAAGGCAATAGTAACAAGCTGGCCCACCATTTCTATGGATCCTACTAGATCTTGAAGAGAGTTGGTGACTTGGCCTACCAATTAGCTCCCCCTACCACCAAGATTCACAATGTGTTTCATGTCAGTCAATTGAAGCCCTTAATTGGCACCTTAGTGGACTATGTGGAAGAGCTTCCCCCCATATACAAAAAAGGCATCTTTCAGTACATCCCTGAGGCACTCATTGGGCAATGAGATAAGTACTTATAATCTCGATCCATCAAGGAATACCTCATCAAATGGTAAGGCGTACCCTTGGAAGAAGCCTCTTGGAGCCCAACCACTATTGTCAATGAATTCTCTCAACTCCAAGATCCCCAATGGGCTGAAGACTAGCAAGTTATGTCCCCTTTTGACCACATTGTGCATGCAGATTGCACACTATTTTAGAATAGTTTTGTACCTGCCCAAAGTACAACCATGTGCTGCTTACATGGGCTGAAAGTACACATCACAAGATTAATTTTGACATGTGGCACACCCCATTTGGAGCAGCCTATCAAGAGTTATGGAAAATTACCTCAATAAACTTGTAATGGACATCATGCTATCCATAGTCTTCACCCACCCATTTTCATTGTAATGAGAATCAGAGTAGTACTCTACACCCAACTCCTTAGCCTCCTATCAAGTCCCTCTATTTTTCTTTTGTATTTTAGGGAAAAAAATTTCAAGGTGGGGATGGATTGTAACAAGGAAGCTACAGGAGAACTAGAGATTAGACATCCAATCACATTAACTAGGGTATATAAGGTGTAAGAGACCCAGTTTTGGGTATCTAGATATTATTAAGAACATACTCTTCACCTTCATCTCTAGCTTCTATGGCTTCCTCCTTCTTTCTTTCCTCTTTTTTGTCTTTGATCCTCTTGAAAGTCCCTGACACCATCATTCAATGCTCCAATAATGGGGTCTTTCTTCTTATTCATGGCCATTAGAAGATAGTGCTGCAATAGTAGATAGTTTGTAATTAATCCCATGTTTCTCTTAGAATTTAGCATCAATCACAATGCTTAATAGCTCTATGGGAAGCTTATTATTTGCAATATAGCAAATTTCAAAAGATACGGACTTGGGTTGGATACTTTGGGTGGAACAATGACACACAATGTCCCCCTGTATGTCATCTAGGTGCTGTCTCACTATACCTAGTGTTAGAAAATTAGCAATAACTTGAGCTCTTGATATTGCATTGCCAAACCTTTTGATTCAAATTGAAGCTTAGAATCCCTCTTCAAATGGAGCTATCAAGTTCTCAATTTGGACTAGGATAGAAACTTTTATAATTGAATCTTCAAGTCTAAACAGAAGTTTCCAACACCCTATCCACCACTTGTAAGTACCCTGTTTGACCTTGTAGGAATACCTTGAGTGGAAGAAACCCTTGTAAACCACTATAGCAACCAGAAGAGGGTTATGGGACACCTATAGGGCTCAAGGATAACTTGTAGATTGGTAGGTACTTGCTGTAAGACCTATAAAAACTCTGTCCACCACCTGTAGGTATCCTAAAAATAGGAGATGCATTGCACCTTTTCCAAATCTTGTTCCAATGGAACCTTCAACCACATGTGACACCCTGAATAGGGCTGACCACTACTATACTGCTTGCCAAAATTTGACAATAGGGAATGTACCTATACCTAAATTTGAAAATTACATGGGTTCCGAGATAAGAGAGGTGTGCAAAGTTCCTCCTCAAGCCGGGTTGTGCACCCCTTTAAGGTCATAATTGGGAAGGGAGGGTCACCTCTCTTTTGTCTTCCCAACTTGCTGGCATCCAATTTTCCTCATGGGAATCAACATGGCAAGTACATTCTAATGGCTAATCAAACAAGGATGTTATGCATTGACTAAAAAATCCTTTGAATTCTTTTATGAAATGCAAGTGGGTATTGGAAAATGGCTGAATTAAAAGGGCTATGGATAGGGCATTACCCTTTTACAGTGACTCACTACTTTTACAATATTCCCACTTACCATTTTCATCATTATTTCAGTCCTATAGCATCAATGTTCAATCATCCAACAAAAATCCAAGTTAAGTAGGCAATGAGTAGCATTTATGCAATCAATGCAACATCAACATTTGAATGAGTAGGAAAGAAATTCATCACGCAATCATAATCAGTCCTAGGCTGAGTTCTACATGCCCTTCAATGGGAATTAAGAGGTTCTATTACACCCAATCTCTCTTATGAACAATAGGATTGGTTCAACAATTGGATGAAAAGAGAGATTAAGTTGAAATTACCTCTTTAATGTTGATGAAGAGTAGTAGATGAATCCAACCAATCAATATTCAGCATAAACCACCATCAATGGACCAAGATTGAAGATCATAAGGCCAACTTCAAGAAATCTTTGTCTAATATGAATGTTCCCATATAATTTCCAGCTCTCAATCAATAAGATTACTCCAATGTAGCATGTCCCCTTGTCTACTTGTAGGACACGTCTTAGCAGCCCATCGGGAAGGGAGTCTAGAAAGCGCCACCCAAAACTACCAAAGAATGTCACGGGGTTTGCAATCTAGGTCTTTCCGAGTCTGCCACAAAGCGGAAGCATTCCGGCCATTCCCACTTAGGACCAACTTGAATCAGGGTTTCCCTAATGGTCAAGTTCCTAGAATGGTAGCTAGCCTCGAGCCCCGGACGAACTACTTTATGCAGAAACATCAGGGTTGAAGTGGATTTATACTGCACTTGGTTCAAGGAGAATGGGAAACGAGAGGGATGCGAAGCTCGACCTCTCTGCTCGTAAGGCATAGTCCCATTCCGTTCCCCTAAAACAATATAAGTCGGGGCTCTAGCTCTCTAGATTCTAGGTCATTGCTACCTTGCTATCAATTACTTTGAGAAAAGTTCCCGGCCAACCAAGACCACCCTTCCATAGGACGGACCCAGGATCACATCCATCGCACTTTCCTTAGGTTACTTTAGTTATCTAATTATCTACCACATTTGGCAAGTTGCTGTTGATGTTGTTTCCACCTTGACGAAGAGGCACATATGGAAGGATCGCTTACAAAACGGTATGCAAACACCTCTAACGATGTCTTCTCCCACCTCTACTTCTCCCACTTCTCATACTGCTCCTTCCACTTCTTCTCCTACCTCTCATCCCATTTCTATGCCTACTTCTATGCCTATGCCTATGGCTATTCCTGTGGCGGTTGTCAAGCCATCTACCAAACCAGCTTCCTTAATTAACCAATTAATCACTGGTTCCTTCACGTAACTTAGGCATTGACATAGAAAAACAATGTCAAGCAAGTTCCTTTTCAACATTTGATCTTTATTTATCACTCTTTGGAATACATCACATAATCTGCCCGAAGGCTATTCTAGCAATCTTCAGGGATCGCTATTCCAAGTTTCGCCCATTGACTAGAATGCTGGCCTCGAGATCCCATCTCGAGTCACATCGACCTCTTGTGCAGGATCTGAAGGCAAGGGATTTACAGCTAGAGCCTCCCCTAGCACCCAAGTGTCCTCCTGCTCCAAGTAGCACCCCACAGAGAGACCTCTCCCTCCAGGCTTTTAACCTGAAGCATTAATTATTTTTCTGGCATTAGTTCCTTGAGAAAAGAAGTACAAACAGTGCTCCTAAGTGTACAATCACGAGCATTTGAGTGGTCGTTTGTACGGCCAAATGCTAAGGTGTGAATCCTTATCTCTGAATACATCCAGTATTCGAATCACAACTTGGCAAGATCCCAAGGGTTTCGTAAGCTAAGTTGCTTGATTACCCATTATCCTTGGATTAGGGTTTATACCCTGTTGACCCAAATTGCCAATACCTTAGGTTTCCTTATATTAAGGTCAATAAATCTTGGACAAACCTGTTGTCCTCACTTGATTTTCAATTGCTTGCTAGGCAACTCATAATTACCCTAACTTGGCAAATCAGCCCTAAGGAAGGGTGATGTAGCAGGATGACTACTCATCCTCTAGAAAATTAGACTTGTACTTAGAACTCGCCAGCCTTGTTCTAATGAGTGGCAATACTATTTTGTGATTTAGACACAAAACCATGTGATGTTGCAACTTGTTGCACGAGATAGGTGTCAGCACCTAACTTGTGGGATTATTTCTCTCATCACATGGTATTCCTTGGTCAAGAATACCTTTGGTCAAGATGTAGGGTTTGGGAGTCCTCTTGACCCAATCCAACCCCTAACCCTGATAGGCTAATAATGTTTTGGCCCTACGGTTCCTAATTTCCTTGCGGAAGTCTAGCATTTGGTCATCCAATCACTAGGGTGAGAACCCTAGATCATTCTTGCACGGCCGATCTGACAACCCTAACATTTTCTAGAATGTGGGTAGGATCTTTGGGATCGAAAATATTAGGTTGGCATCCTAAGTGCGATACTAGGCAGAATTTTAATGTAACTTAACCCTACCTAGCACTTTGAGGTGATCGTCATAAGCAATCTAATCGTACCTTTATGATTTTCATGTAAGCTACTCAACTATATGTGGATTACTTAGTTGATCCAACCAACCCACAATTTAAGATTATCTTTCTTTAAAGATGCAAATACATTCTTCTAAATTTGTGAGTACTTTCCCCTAAAATATGTAAGTAACTGGAAGATAGGTGAGATGCATCATTCCATGCGAGTATGCAACTTCAAACCCTAGAACTCTTGCTTTTATGCAACTTAGAGATCATTCTTTTCCTTGCCCTATACTATAATGATTGACATTCAGAGCTAACTCATATAAACCCTACGTTGATGCAACGAAGTCAAAGCTTTAATACTTTTAATGAAGATGCATTCAAACTTTGATAAAGAACTCCATGCTTGAGCAAATGCCCTGAGTCCATCATTGAGTTAATCCTTCCTTTAGCACTTAACTCAACCTAGAATGTAATTATCATTGCATGCAATTTGCAAGGTACATAAATCCTTTCCATACATTGCAACTACTGAGACACATCATTTAATGTCCGTCTAGATTACCTTAATCACGAGACACAACCAAGAATTAATTACATAAATGCGTTACGAGTTATATGTCCTATCCTTTGCGAGGTGCAACAAGGATGCCTTTGCACAATTCCATCTTTTTACTTATGCATCATGCGTTCAGGATTGCATCTTGATCACGGAAGTGCAAGAAATTGCAAATGCACAACATGCAACTAAATTTTATAATAGGGCAAGCAAATAAAATTTCCAATGTATTTAAACTTGCCTAAGAGAATTAAACATGCTTAGTGCATCCTTTTCATGCAGGAAATTTATCGGAACCTGGGCATTAAGATTCGGGGCGTTGTCCACTCGCGTACTTGGGGTGGAAGTTCCCACGTGTGCTCCTCTCACCTTTTGCTTAGGAGCCATTGGCGTAGTGGACTTGGACTCCGTGAAATCTCCTTGCCCTTTTTTCGATTTCCAAAATTGCCTACTAGGCCGAGATTTCTCCCCCGCGCAGAAATTGGCCTTACAAGACGCGGTTTTAAAAATCGGGGAAGGCACGGGTAAACAAGGACTATGGAAGCTTCCAATAGAAGCTTCTAAGCTTCTATTACAGCAGCTGACGTGGGATGGAGAAAGTGATGAGGGGGATGATGACAATGAGGATGAAGATGATAATGATGATGATGATGCTGATGAAGGCGGCGGGGCACAGCAGCAGGCGGTGGCGGCAGGCGGTGGCTTCCATAGGGCGACGATGGGCACAACACAACAGCACGATCCCTCTTCCCCTCCCCCTCCAAGCTTGGGGAGGGGGTGTTCTTATAGGTAGAAGGGGGGAGGGGTAGCCGCACACATAGCAGGCAGCATGTTTCCCTCCCCATGCTCCTCCTCCACTTAACTCCTTCTCATACTCATACTCCCCCTCCCCGCCATGCAATGGCTGAAGGGGAGGGGAGCTCTAATAAAAGAATTTGCCAAAAATTTATCCATTATCTCTTTTTCCCCCTTGAAGGGGTGTTCCCGTGTAGGCCTACGGATTTTGAGCCATGGCTTCCTATACGCGACACGGAGCTGGAGTTTGCTATTGCACGAGGGTGGAGCACTTAGTTGTGGGAAGTTGCTTTGAATTGCTTTTGCATGAGATTTAGGATCTTCAATATTTCATTGCGGAAATATTACATCCAATGCAATCAAGAGAATCCGCTGATTTGATAGGAGTCTACAATGGCTTGTTGGAGAAGATCCTTTGAGCTTTGAAGAGTGTAAATTCTTGTTAGAATCAAAGATTCCAAGAATTTTCAGACATTTCCATGTTCAAGAGGCCAAAAAATCCTTCAATCTTGAAGAAATTCTCAATGCAAGCCAAATCTTTATATAATACCTTCAACTAAACCTCCGTGGGGTTGTAGACAACAAAAGCCCCATGAATTGAAGCCTCAAGGAAGAAAAATTTGATGAAGATTGATGGCTGCCCTATTTTGCCCCAATAGGAGATGAGGAAAATGCTTCAATCTTACTTGGAAGCTCCAATGTTTGCCCAATGTCAATTGTAGATGCTTACTTTCCACTTCTTGAAGCTAAAAGATACCAAGATTGACTCAAAACTTGAAGAATTTGCTGAAATCTTCATTCTATCCATTTTTTGCCACATGTAGGGTTGCAAAGGAAGCTTCATTGTTGAAGGAGAGTGAAAGATCAAGCAATAAAGTGTAGTTACTTCCTGTCAAGTGTACCAATGATCCAACAAATGAAGGAGAAGCTCAGTGATGAAAAAGATTGCTAAATAACTAGGCAAGGATGAGCACAAAAAACTAGCGCAAACTGTTCAGGCCTTCTGTTGCTCCACATGATAATAATATTGATGAAGATCCATCAACTAGGTAGTCCATAGGTTGCCCATGGTATTAGGAATCATCTCCAATAGGTGGCTTGAAGAGAAATGATCATGATAGAGAGAAATGAGAAGAGATCTCCATGGCAATTTTCAGTAAGAAGCTTGGAAAGAGGAAAGAGAAGCTTGCTCCAAAAAGTAACCATGATTTAACCCTTCTAAACATTGTTTAGGCTTCAATTAAGTCCATCAAAATGGTCCTAGATTGACCACGAACCACCAAAATGACCATGAATTTGCCATTATTTCTTCAGTCATTCTTCAAGTCTATCAAATTTAGTCATGGCCTACTGTATAGACCTTAATTAGTCATGGTTCTAACTAAGTCAAATCTTGTGACTAATTATTGTCCTCCAGTTACTTTGTCCCTAAACGGTAACCAGATTCACCATGAAAATGGCCTTCCCATTGGATCAAATTTGTGCTCTAACACCAATGTAAAGAAGCTAATTCCCACCCACAGGAAGTCATTAAACTAAAAATACAAGAAATAGACGATTTAACCAAGAAACCATAGCCAAGGCGATTAGGCATGAAATGATATTACCAATGTTGACTAAGAATCAAATTATGGGAGGTTGTAGCATGGTATGCACCCCAAGCTATGGTGGCCAATAGCATTCACCCTCTTAGATGGTGGGAGGTTGAGACCTCAAAGATGTAATGTTGTAAAATGGCAAAAAGATCCTAGGCTAGTTACAACTTAGCATTTTATACTTAACCCTAGTAGGCTAAATATTGGCTAAGGCCTTTAGGCACTTTTACTCTATTACAAAATATAAGGCTTTTTACTTTAGCTTTTGATGCAATGCATCAAATCTCATTGTAATTATGAAATAATTGAAAGTTTGGCTATTTGATTGAGAAAAATCATTCATGAAATGAACCTTTTTATTTTTGTTCTTGATGCAATGCATCAAGTCCCTCTACAAATTTTACAAAAACTTCAACTTGTATTTTCTACTTTGATGCATTGCACCAAGGTTTATTGAAATATGGTTTGTATATTTACTTTGTATGTCACCTTAACTTTTGAAAATTTAGCAAAACTTTGTTGCATTTCATCTATATTCCAAACAAAAATATAGTTAGAAAAAAAACTTATATGCATAATGTCTAGGTCTTAACAAATTACTAGAAGTACTATTATCACTAAATTCTGTTGAATCAAATCACCAAGGGTGTAAAGGGATAGAGTCCCCCTTCCAAATTGTTCTTTTTTGTTTTTTTTAAATTGTAGTAGAAGCAAGAAAAACTATAGTTTTAGTACAGCTTTTTAAAAGAAAGATCTATACATAACCTTGAAGAACTATCTCACTAGCATGTTTCTAAAAGATTATCAACCAATGTAGTATGTGAAGCACTAAATATCACATGTGCAAGATTATTCTTATAAGTGTAGGATTCAAAAGCTAAAAATGGAAAGGGATAATATAGGCCTTAGCCATACATACAATTACATTGTTTGATCCAACTTAGACTTGAAAGAAATCCATATCTTGTCGATAGAATCCCATCACATTGTATGCCTAAATTTCCTAAATTTTCTTTGCACCTATAAACATTGAATATGTTCTTTATCAAAGTTATTAAAAAGAATCTATATTAAAATTGTGCCATTAATTTTTGCTTTTTTAGTCTTCTCTAGCATAAAAAACTCATGGCTAGGGTAGTGTACTTTGTAATTGTCACTTTTATATTCATACAAAATGGTATCATGTTTATGCGTGCTTAAGATGGATTTAACACAACATTCTTGAATATATATTATTATATTATAGCTTCAAATTTCTTTAAAAAGGCTTTTCTTGAATAAAATCATATTTTCAAGAACTTTTAATATGTTTAAGTGCAAACTTTAATAGGAAAAGTATGCTACAACAAAAATCAAATAGTATATGTTTTGCATGAAAATTGATGAGGACTTACAAATATACAATCTATAAATCAACAAACTATAATATGCATGCTTTCAGCTTCATACTAAATTTAAGAAACTTGAAAGTGTAATACAAGAAATTAAGTTTTTTTAAAAAAATAAAAAGTGCTAGTGTAAATATTAGTATTTACAAAAAAGAATTATTTTGGTCGGTTCTTAAAATAAAAATATTGATTTCTTACCACTTTTTAAAATTTATCTTTTTTTAAAATAGTTTAAAGGTAATCTTATAGAATCTCCCTGAGAGAAACATGCAATTTACCCAAAATATTTAGAACTATGTTAGAGGGAATAACAATTCTGCCATTGAGCCAAACGAGGCCATTCTTAAGCTAAAAAATGGGAGTTTTCCTCTTTTAATCCTTATTGTAATTTTTGAAATGTATGGCTAAGCTCTTCATCCAAAATATAAGCTTCATGGAGCTCTTCAATCCAGTCAATATGAAGCTCAATCATGGTTAAAACTTGACCATCCCACATCCTAGAAAGAGAATCAACCACTATATTATCCTTGTATTGTGTATGTGTGATGTCAAAATCATAATTTTGTAGGGTAGCTACCCACTTTTGTTGCTTAAGAGTGAGATTCAACTAAGTAAGGAGGTACTTAAGGACCATGTGAACACTCTTGGCCCTAAATTGGTTGCTATATAAGTGATGGTACCACTTCTTAATCACATGGTCATAGCCAACATCTCATACACATTCATAGCCATCTCTTTATCTATGAACTTGCAACTTTCAAAGGCAATGACACCATGCTCCTATAACAATACAAATCCCCTATGCCTCTGCCACTTGCATCACACTATATAGTAAACTCCTTATAGGATTCTAGGCATATTAAGATAGGAGCAAAAGTGAAGACTTCCTTCAACTGATTGAAGCTTCTATCTACAATGGCATCCCAAAAGAAAGCTTCCTTTAGTTGTCAGTCAAAGGAGCTGCTATAGTCACATAATGCTTTATGAACCTACGATAGAATGATGATAGACTAAGAAATCCTACCACTATATTAGGGAATTTGGGAATTTCTATGCACTTTGGGAATCCCTAGTACCTTTATCATTTGACCACATGGTCAAATATTATTGTCTTAAAGGTGGAGTTTACCCTAAATGCCATATAAGCTACCTTCCCAAATCCCACTTTCAATATTGATCAAGATTTGGCCACATGGTCAAATATTTATCACTTATTTGAAATTGGGACTTGGGAAATTCCCAAATTCTCTAATATGTTGTTTTCTCTAAGGGAAGTAGTGTTTGCAAGTGTTGGCCAATCTCTAACACATTTCACCTTAAGAAATCCTCTAAGAGAAGTGGTCTTTACAGGTATTGGCCAATCTCTAACACATTGCACCTTCTTAGGGTAAGTCTAGATACCTTTCTCATTGACAATATGGCCTAAGTGCTCCACCTCTATCAACATAAAAGAGCACTTTATGTCCTTAGCAAATAGATTGTTGTATCTTAACACATCAAATACCTTCCTCATATGTGGAAGATGATTTTCCAATGTCTTGCTGTAAATGAGCATGTTGTCAATAACACTAGAAATTTTTTGAAGAGGAAAGACTACAATATTTTATTTATCTAACTCTGGAAAGTGGCTGGGGTATTGGTTTGCCCAAATGGCATCACCAAGTAATGGTATAATCCATGATCAATACTACTAAAGGCTATCTTGATCTCATTTCCCTCTTGCATGCAAATATGATGGTAGCCTAACCTCAAGTCAATCTTGCTAAAGAACTAAGTGCCCTTGATCTCATTAAGCAAATCATCCACTCTAGGAATATAATACCTATTCTTCATTTTGATATTTTTTGGGCCTTTGTAATCTATACATGTTCTAAAAGATCCATCTTTCTTCTTTACCAACAAGACCGGTGAAGCATATGGTGAAGAATTGGTCTCAATGAAATCAATCTCTAAAAGCTCTTTGATTTGCTTAGCCACTTCCTCACACTCACATTTAGACAATCTATAGGGTGGCTTATTGATTGAATTGGAGTGAGGCTCCAGGTTAATAGAGTGATCCACTACTCTTTTGGGAGGTAGTATTGTAGGCACCTAAAATAAATCCTTGTACTTCTCAACAAGTAGAGATTTTAATATTGCATTATCAATTGATTCCTTGGACTAATCTACTACATCTTTATTCAAGTGTAATACAAAAATCTGAGAGCACCTTTTGTACTCCTTGAGCTACTTAATCGTGATAAGTTGAAAATCAATCTTACTATGGATTCCTTGTAGATGGATAGGCTACCCATGAATAGCAAAATCCATGTATGATTGTGAAACATCCATAGTAATCTTATCCAAAGTCATCAATCTCACATCCAAGTACTTTATCTATGGGCCCCATTTCTAAGGTGATTGAGTTCAGTTTTACTTCATAGTTTTCAAACAACTGTTTGTGAACCTATGGAGACATCTAGATTATGATTTCCTCATCACCACTAGCTATTTGAACGTTTATGGGATTCTGTTGTAAATTAGTGGAAGACAATGTAATCTATCAACAACCAGCTTATTTATAAAGCTATGTGTACTAGCACTATCTCTATTAGGATAAAAAACATATTTTCCATGAATGGTACCCTCCATACAAAGTATATTGGGGCTCCTAGAATCTATCCAAGCATCCATGGAGATAGATTAAAGTGTAGTAGTAGTAGCAGTAGGTATCTAAATACCACATGGATCAAAAGGGATATGCCCACAAGGCTCAAATGAAAAACCATCAAGAGGATCATAAAATTGTTCTTGATCAAAATCTGAATCTTCAAACTCTTCATTTTCAGCATGTATAATAGCAATGTTATCCTCTATTTTTCTTCCTCATCCTGAAGAATGATCATATTGTAATTATTAGCCTTTGAATTCTTGAATTTGCACTTCAAAGCATGGTTAGCTAAACATTTACCCCCACACTTAAAGTATAATCATTTTTCCTTGTGCTCTTTGAAGAGGTCTATCAGGATGAAATTTATGCTCCTTGGGCTATAAAAACTTTAGATCTATTTTTAGCTTGCTTATTATCATCTCTAGGGCTATATACTAGCCTGAAAATTGCCTTGCAACCTTGATGCATTGAATGATGGGTGTATATGCACTCTAGGGCTGTTACTATTAGACATATTAACTCCACTATAATTTACCCCAAAGTAACCTTGCCTTATTGTAGTCCTTTGATATCCATAAGAGGGTTGAAATGATGGCTCTCTTTGATACTTCCTTGAGTACTATTCAACTAATTCAATAGCTTTGAACAAAGTGGTAGGAGATTGGGCCATAACATTGGCAATCAAATTAGACCCATACATGTACTTATGTAGTTTATCATCATCACTAATGCTCTCCACATACATGGTAAGGTTAAGAAACATATTTGAATACTCCCATATGGTGAGTCCTTGCTACTCTAAGATGTATCACTTTTGAGCAAGCCTTTCCTTTTTTATCAAGGAGACAAAGATTTGTGCCAAGAGTCCCTTGAACTAATCCCAAGTATCTACAAGATGATTATTCTTCTTCATATAGCACCACCATGTATATGCAAAGCCCTCTAAGTGCAAAGTGGAAATTTGGATCTTTTGGTCATTTGTCCTTTGAGACAATGTCAAAGTAAGACTGCAATTTGGTTACCCATTCTTCAAGTTTGGATGAAGAAGATTATTGACCATGGTATTTGGATAGCACTATCTTATCTCTAAGTTATTTTTCATTGTACATAGGCTACCCATTATAGATTGGATTATTTTGATTGCCCATAAAACCATTGTTGCTAGAATAATTTCTAACATATGAAGGTTGAGGACTTGGTGTATGAATGTGTGGTCTTGGACTAAGAAATTTTACTTTGTCAATACTACCAATAGGGTCATCATTGTTATGAGAAGTCTCTCCTATCTCAAAAATGGAAGGAGAAATCCCTAATTTACCAAGAATACCTTGGGCATTGACATTTACTTATTGAAATAGTGGTCAACATCATGTATTCGTTCAACATGTGTCTACAATCTCTCTGTATCTTGCTACAATATTTCCCTTTCTTTCTCCTTCATTTTAAATTCCATTTATTTCAATTGAATTTTCTTTTCCCTAGCTTGAAATTATATCCATTTTTAAAACTAATCAGCAAGTCTATCAATGGAATATTGGGTTTGATTCATGGCATCTAGTAATTGCTCATGTCTAGAAGAATGATGGTCTTATATAAGAATGATGGTCTTATATTTACATAAAGTGGCATTCAATTGACTAAGTTCTCTGTAAATTTGAGCATTATTTCAAGACCTTTGAGTGTCATTTTCCAAGATAGAATCTCTGATTTGCATTGCTTGCTCTCCAGAGCCCTATTTTTGCCTTTATGCCATGTCATGGTAGTGCAGTCTTGCAAAACCTAATGTCACCAAATTTGTTATAACCTTTGCTAAAGAGATCTAATTGACAAAATTCTTAATTCAAATTAAAGCTTAATTTTCCCTTTTTAAAATGCTTGAGGTTACAATTTCATTTAGGATGAAAAAAGTTATAGCTATCGAAAATTGGATCACAAAACTATCCCACGTGTGAATGGCCCTGTAGGAGACTTGAAAACCCAATTATAGCCATGTTTAACCCTATAGGATCATTTTTTGGATTAAGAGGATATTGTAGGATATTGAGGCACCTATGTATGACATGTGGTAAGTATTAAATGACATGTATCACCTACATTTGGTCTTGAAAATACCTTATTTATTTATGTAAGCCATGTTTTCTCTTGTTAAACATGTAATAGACTAAGGGGTAGCCTATAAACCATTGTAGGGGCTAGAAGTAGGCCTAAATCTTCACTAATAGTACCATATTTAATCCTCCATGATGTTGTACCTGTGTGAGGGATAAAATGGTAGGATAGGCTCCCTACATGAGCTCTAAATCATCAAGAAGTGGGTAAAGTCCTCCCCCCCCCCCCCATGTTGGCAGTTGACTGCACCCTTTTGAAATATTCTATAGTTAGGAAGGGTCACCTCTCTTTAGTCCCACTATATTCTTCAGGATCCACCTTTTCCTCAATGGGTATCTCAACATGGTAGTGTCATTCTATGCTAATCAATCACTATGATATGCATGAACTTGAATCAAGGCTTTCCATTTTCAATAATATGCAATGGAGCTTGTAAAAATTTGGAGTTGGGAATACGAATTTACCATAGATAGGTAGTGACTCATTGCTACCACTTACCCTTTATAATGGATTATGATTTTTTCTATCAATCACGACAACACCCACTAATCAAGAATGAGAGTTAGAGTGAAACTTTAACTCCATTGAGCTTCTACAAGCAATACCTAGCTAATTGTAGAGATTAAATGCTAAAGAATTACTAAGTTGAAATGAATGAGAATTCAACCAAGATCATAGATTTGATATTTACAAAAAAATTTAATCATTGACTCTTTCCAAGAATTGGATTGAAGCACAACAATAGGCTTTAAAATGAGAGCTAAGTAATGCAATTGGATGCATTTACAAATGTGAAGCCTTCAAAGGATGCCTCCCATAGCTCTCCCAAAATCAATAGGTGAATATTGCTCCATTATGAAAAAAAGGCCCAAAATATTGCTTCAAGATTGGATTCCATAGGTCCACAATGTTCCTTTGGCACAATAATGCTCCAATGTTGGTCATGAAGAAGAATGATCACTTGAAATCACTTGGATAAGGTGTCATGAACTTTGTTTTATGCTTCATGATTGAAGAATCCCATGCTTGTTGAAGAATCAAAAAAATTTTCTCCCATGGAAACTTGATTCACTCCAAGAATGCCAATAAGTTGTAAATCTTACAAAGATTTTAAAGAACCCTTTTTAAGCACTAATCAACACCTAATCATTGTCACATTTGGCAATAAATATATCGAGTTATTTTACTAATCTTGAGCGTGCATAATGTCATTTACTCATTTTGTGCTGCAATAACCTCCTACAACTATTTCCATCATGATTCTATGAATTATAATCTCAATTAATCTATTTACAAATCATAGGTTGTAGTTAACCATTTGTGCGTGTATTAATACACTCTCTAGATGAAACTGACATCTTGTGTAAGTGTAAATACAAAAGCTAACATTTTATGCACTTAATTTTAAAAAAACTTATTATTTTATGTGGAAATATGAAAATAATAGCCTATTTTTGAGTTTTGAACAACCTGGTTTGGCACGACGTCATTGGGAATTTCATCTTTACTTGTGCTTGCATTCACCACACCCAATGTTCTGTTGGTATTGGCAACTGCAGCAACCTCAGGCATTCCCATATCTCTGGCAATACTCGTTCTTTTATCAATTGCGATGGATTTCATGGTCTTTCCACCTTGTTGCTTTGGAGCCATCGTTCGCGAGTGGGTTCAAAAGATAGAGAAGGTGGAATGAATTTGGGATGGGAGAGTGTGAGAATAGCTTGCCAAGTTGAAGACTGAGATAGGGGGAGGTTGAGTTAATTTTTTTCCTCTCTAACCCCCTCTCTAATTTTCTCTCTCATAGTCTCTCAAGATCTTCTTCCCTCTCTCTCTCTTTCTAATCCTCCCCCTCTCTAGCTCCCTCTCGCAACCTCTCGGGGGTAGGGGGTATCCCTCTACCTCCCTCTCTTTTCCTCCCTCTTGCTCTATACTTCTAAGAAAGGCCTTTTCCCTCTTTCTTGGGCCTCTCTCAACAGCTTTCCATGCCTCTTATTAATAGCTAAATTAGAGAAGAAGGGTTGTGGCTAAGAAGAAGAGCTATTTATGGTGGGGATCTTGACAAAATTAGCAATCTAAAGCTTCCAAGATGAAATCTAATGCTCAAATTGCAAATCTGATGGTTCCATTTGCTCCAAAACGGGAATAAAACCACAGGACACCTGATCAAAAATCTTCCAGATCACTCCTTCTTCTTCCCCCCCTTCGGAGTGCTGTTTGCTACCTGTAAACTGCGATCGCAATGTACGTGATTTTTGCCAATCCTTCTTTTTGCATTAAATCTCCAAAGTTGGCTAAAAAAGCCACTTACTTTTTTAACATGACACCCTATTCTAGAAGTATCCATAGCTTTTAAGGATATTTACAATAAATAATATCCAAAATATAAAAAATATACTAGTTTTGTCCAAAATTCTAGTATTTTTGGACCATCCATACTATAGGCACTAACACTAATGATTAATATGGCTCATAACTCTCATTCACATGGTAACTTCCGTGATGGGTGGCTAGAGTCCTTGTCAATTCAAAAAAAAAATTGGGTTACGATCCTCGGGTTTTTTGCTCGAGATCTTCTCTATTTAATGATTTTAGAGTTCTTCAAGTCCATTTTGCAAGAAGTTGTGAAGATTTTAAATCAAAGTTGGGATATCATATCATCTCCCCCTTAGAGGAATCGAGATGTCCTCATTGTCATGTAGGAAATTTTTCCCTCCTATTTTGCCTTTGTAAATACCTTTATGAATTAGGGCATACATGTGTAAAGAAACCTTAATTAGGGTTAGTTAGGGTTTACATATAAAATGGCAGCCAGCCAAATGTAGCATTATCTCTTGATCATTTTGAAGACATCTTGTTTTAGGTAACTTTCTTTCTTGTATTCCATTTTTAGCTATGGCAGCTTGCCATGTTAATGAAGGTTAGTCTCTTTCCATTTTCAGTTTATCTTGTTGATTTCCTGTTTCTTTATCCATGATTGGACATGGAGCTAGGCTAGTTTAGGCTAGTTAGATTAGTTTTATTACATTGGTATCAGAGCCTTTCTTTGATCCAAGGCATGCTTTAATTCCATCATTTTCATGATTATGACCTTGCTGGGGAGGTCATTGTCCATGTACAATTTGGCTATAGCATGTACAATTTGATTACAGTACAGTTTGGTTTGGTTAGAACCATGGATTTCTGTGTCTAGTTGACCGGGGGTGACTTGCACAGTAAACTGTGGTTAGAATTGTGTCAAGAAGGTGGTTCTTGGTATGATCTTGGTCAAGATGTAGGTTCTTGGCATGATCCAATGGATAATGGCAGACTCCAACTAACTTTGTTAGGTCGTGGTCCATTTTGAGGCCTTTCTGGAGGTCTTTTGGCAAAAAGAAGGCTACAGGCATTTGGAAAAGGGTAAAACTTTCACCACTTTCTTGGAACGGACAGGTTTCTTTCTCTCTCTTCAAGCTTCCATTGAAGCTATTGTGCAAGAAATCTTCTTCCATTTCACTACCTTGGCTCCTTGCTTGACTCCAATGGTTTCCATGGTACCTTGTGCTTGAATCTATAGCTTATAAGCTTTCTATGGAACCCCATTTTAACCATGATTGATCTCGTTTTTCTTCAACAATAAGGCAAGCTGATTCTGCGTTGTTTGCACCTGAAGATTCCTTCTCCCTTCTGCTAGGGTTTCTTCTCGAATAGCAGGAGCAGATCTCGGCTGTGCTCTCTGCCAAGGTTAAGTCAAAGTGATAGAAGACTGTGGACATCAGCAAAGAACTTATGCACAAACTCCCCAGCATCGACCTCATTTGGCAGTGAGAAGTTCTTGGATTTTTCCACAATAGAGATATTGGGAGCAAAAAGCTTTATGGACACAGTACTATGATTCCCCGAAGTACCAGGAAGCACAGTCTGTCTGGCTACAGTAAAGCTTCGATTGGATGCCATTGCAGCAAGGGCTCGTGCACGTGTGGCACAGCCACAAATTTCCAGTGTGCACAAATCATTTCTGTAAGTCCACACTATGGGAAGATAATCTCCAAGTCCTGTGATCAATGCGAGCATCTTGCCGTCATTTCCAGAATCCCATGTGCCATCCACGAGCTAGGAGAAGTCCGCATTGTTCTCTGTATCAAAAAAATCATGCGTATCGTCACTATTCCAAGCAGAAGCAACTAGATTAGGGTGTGTTGCTTTGGATGTGAGAGAGCTGGCCCCTTTCCCCTCTACTTTTATGAAGCTCATGGCCGTCTCTAAACGCAAGGTTAGCAGGTCATGTAAAGGGATACGAAATGGACCTAAAGCTTTGAAGCCCTTTTCCAGTGATTATCAAATGCAAAACCTGTAGTCGGGTTAAGCTTCCTCACTTCTCCCTCCCAGGACGCAACGGAAGCATGATCGAATGCTTAGAGTAAAGGAAGAGAAAAACTGCTTCATCGCATCTGTTCGCTGAAACTATGACAACGACATTCTTCACTGTGCATCCTAGAAAGGCCTATCTCCTTCATTTTAATCAAGACCATGGAGGAGATCTCCTCGACAACAAACCTCTTAGGAGGAGGACTCGCACCTTACCATTTCCCTCACCACTAAGAATTGTAGCCTGGACAGCAGTACCATAAGCAACTGCCTCATCAGGGTTGATGCTCTTGCAGAGCTCTTTCCGATTGAGGAAATCCTAAAGCAGTTGCTGTATTTTGGGAATCCTACTGTCTACAAGAAATCTTCTACAGTCATCTACTTCTTCTTCACCCACCATCAATGCCTCTTGATTAGTTTGGGATGCAATTTTCCAATGCCATATTCATGGAATGGTTTGATCCTCTGGGCAAGGCATTTTATGCTTGAAGAGCATTGGTTCTTGCATTATTATGGTTTATTCTAGTAGGTACTCGACTAATTGATCAGTGGCAATTACACGTGGACAAGTGGTTCAATGTAATGTATGCAAGATGGCAATGATGTATGGCATTTTGGCAAGTAAGATGGGATATTGGATTTGGTAGCAAGTTGTACTCCCCAATGGGCATATGTAATGCAGGGGTGAAAATGCAATGAATGTATAATGAAATCGATTTCAGCCCTACATTTTTGTACTTTGGAGTATGGAGTGGTATTGATAGGGCATATATGTTCATTGGCTTTCCTATGGGCAAAAGAGAATCTCTTTCAGTGAATCTTGACTTGGATTCATATTGACCATTTCTTGGGTATTCTTAAGCAAGATTTGCTTCAGTTTTGGAATTGCAGAGGTTATTTTCATCTATTTCAATACCCTACAGCTCTTCCCTACTCCTTTGAGTGTCTTGGTGTTGGATATTTGCTCAAATTTTGATGAGAAGTACAAAAGACACTTGAAATAAGGCATTCACTCTTTACATAGTGTGTCTGGATGACAACAAAAAGCATTTCCAGAATTGTCTATACTTATCCATTTGCAGAGCTTGATAGCTCATTTGAAAGAGTATTGTATAAGCTTCAAACAAAGCTATAAAGCCCTCAATTTGGACAATTGGAGCTCAAGTTATTGAGGATTTTCCACTGCTGTATACTCAGACTACATGCACAAAATGGGAGACAGACATGGATATTTTGTTGGAAGGGTGGATAATCATGCATATAATGATCCATATGGGCAGTATGAAGCTTGTGCATTATGCATGAATGGTGGGCAGCATCAATCTTATGCATATGAGCATGATATGGGTGCAAATAATGCCTATGGCACACACTATGCAGGGTACCAAGGACAGTCAGCTTATGTCATGGATTATCATGAGGAAGAAGAAGTACTAACCCGTCCTTTCTCCTTCAACAATGTTCATGGTACCTACTTATCAAGCCGTATGTTGGATGATCTCACTTCTAAAGGTCTATGCTACAAATGTGGAGAGAAGAATGTTATTGGTCATCCAAATGTATGCAGGGCACAGCATGTTAGAATTTCAGTTATCTTAGAATGGCCTACTCCTTTTGGCACCCGAAGAAAGCTTATACCTCATCAAGAGCTGATGGAAATGAAAAGACAACTCATATGCTATAAATGTGAGGGTCAATGGTCTCCTATTCATGAGAGTTACTGCAGGAATAGTCACTTTGCTACAGCCCTTGTATTGGAGGATTCTAATGTAAATATATCTCAAGTGGAAGTGCAAGTTTGTCATGGACAGCAAGAAGAGGATAAAGATGTTGATAATAAAGTTGAAAATGTAGTGGGAAAGCTTAGGGAAATGTCTCTTAATGCAATGCATGCAGAAATTTGTAAAGAGCAAGCATACTTGGAAGATCAAGAAGAAGAAGATGATTCAAATGACCAAGTTGAAGAGCAAGATGATGCAATTGAAGATGAAGAGCAAGAGTATGCAGATTCAAATGAAGATAGTGCACAAGAAGAGTTTGTTGCAGATATGAACGACAATGTATATGTGCATGATGATGAGTTATCATGGGGTAATGATGAAGACATGTATCAGCCTATCCTTGATCATGATCAGCCCATAGATGATCATGGACTGCGACTACCTTATGATGGCATTTCGACTGAGTATGATTTTGGTTATGGGGCTGATATGACATATGACTTTGATGTGTCATTTCCTTATGATCTAGGGATTTATCTTGATGCTTATGAAATTTTGGATGGATTTCCATATGACCCGAGAGGTTGTGACCATTATTTTGGAGGATTTCCATATGATCCCGGAGGTTATTATGGATGATTGGATGATGATTTGACATCCCTTGACATGCAAATTTGATTGACAGCTTGTCTTCATTGATTTTTACATGGTATATTAAAAAAAAAAAACAGTTGAAGAAGCATGAGCTCATTGTTTAATACAGCTTGCTGTATTAAATTACTGTCATGAAAATAAATGGTCTGACATCATCAAAGTCATCATTTGATGATTGGATATGATGCTTCTAGGTGTATTCTTCAAAATGACACCTCATTTGTTGGATTTGGAGCTATATTTAAGAAGTTATGACTCTTTTACTATCACTGCCCTTCTATGGACAGCATGAGCAACATGCAGGCAGTCATCAACTTCTTGGACCATGGAATCTTCTTCAAATTGTGCTTTCGGACATTCGTGACAGTTTTAGCAATGCATTTCAGCCTATATCTCATAAGGATTTTACTGATCTTGATTTTGATAGTATTTCAGTGGACATAGATCATGCTTACTTGGATGATATTATGCAAAATGAGGATATCTATGCTCATGATGATGATCTTTATTTTCCCTATGATCTGAGAGCCTATGAGGATGCTTATGTGGATCATGGGCAGGATTGGTCATACCCATTTAACCCAGGCCTGTTCACTATTTCATGGTAGTTTCTTCTACAAGTTGAAGACTATCCTTTGAAGATCTTTTCTTGGAGTTACATTTGGGTTTCAGCTGCTACCATCCTTGTAATCATTGTACTTCAAGCTTTGAGGACAAAGCTTCTTCAAGAGGGGATGTTTTGTCATGTAGGAAATTTTGCCCTCCTATTTTGCCTTTGTAAATACCTTTATGAATTAGGGCATACATGTGTAAAGAAACCTTAATTAGGGTTAGTTAGGGTTTACATATAAAATGGCAGCCAGCCAAATGTAGCATTATCTCTTGATCATTTTGAAGACATCTTGTTTTAGGTAACTTTCTTTCTTGTATTCCATTTTTAGCTATGGCAGCTTGCCATGTTAATGAAGGTTAGTCTCTTTCCATTTTCAGTTTATCTTGTTGATTTCCTGTTTCTTTATCCATGATTGGACATGGAGCTAGGCTAGTTTAGGCTAGTTAGATTAGTTTTATTACACTCATCTCGAATGAAATTGGGGATATTGGTTACATTGTGACTCATGGTCAATCCAAGTGGCATCCTCTTCAAGGTAGTCTTTCCACTGGACAAGATATTCTCTAAGGGTTCTACTCCTAAATTTTCTCTCCCTTACATCAATTACTCTGTTAGGTTGTAGCTCAAGGACTCTTTGGTTAGGTACTACAACTTTTTGATCATCAAGGATATGGTTAGGGTTAGCTACGTATGTTGAGACTTCAAGCTCATTATCTTGTGCGTGACCGACAGTATCTTAGCCGTGTCCAATTGTACATGTGTGGGACATTTAATAAGTCGGGTTAGTTGGTGTGACCTAACCAGAGTTAGTCATGGTTAGTGAAACCTAGTGTAAAACTTACTCTTTAGTAAGTGAAGAAGAACAATGGAATAATGAAAGAAGATAGAGAGCATGACTGAGCTCTTTGTTGCTCTCCTCCATCTGTGTCTCATTTCTCAACATGGTATCAGAGCAGGCTTTGTGGGTGCCTTGCACGGCTTCTTTGAGCTTGTGTTAAGCTTAGGATAGTGATATTTTAGCTAAGTATATAGGGCCGCTTCACCTCAATCTACAATGGAGATTGGCAACCCTTTTTTTCTTAACCTGCAATGGAGGCTTGCTCTAGACTTGGCCTTTATCCTAGCCTACATTTAGCCTTGATTGAGGCTTATGAGCCATTATTTGCTATTGCGTAGCCCTAGGAACAACAGGTGCAAATTCACGCAAGCTACCTAGACATGGTTCTTCTCAGTTTAGTCCTCTTCCACTTCGACTTCAGCTCAATGGTAGCCTATTCTCCTTGGTGACACCCTTGGTTAGTGGCAATTGACCACCATATCTTCAGTTTTGGATTGTGAAGAACAATCTATAGGCTATGTAAAACAAGGCAGCCCCTTGTCTTGATGCTTCAAGCTCCTTGGCTATGCTCATTTGATGTCTGAATGGCTACGATTGATGCTGGAACTTTGAGGATGTTATGCCTATGTTGTTAGATGACTTTGGACTGATTCAAGTGCTTCATTTTCCTAGTTTGGATAGAGATTTATGTGCTGTAATATACAGATCTGAGAGTTCATGACAAGTTGAGAAACTATCATAAACTGGTGGTAGCAAGCATTGGTTTATGTTGCAGCACACCATGACTTTAGTTGACTCCTGTGAGATGTATGATTTGGCATATGCTTAGTAAATGTCTTGTGGACTATCATTGAATTGGAAGGCTAAAATTGATCAGTTAAGAAGCCTTGGTTTGCAGGTAGTCAGGCAGTGTTTGTAGTATGGAAAATGCAGATAGAACCGACAACATAACCCAAATACTGAGGGAAAAGCTTGATAGCAATAACTATGCCATATGGAAGTTCCACATGGAGAAATTCATGATAGGAAAAGTATATTGGGATTTGGTAATGGGTGTTGAAGCTGAACCCGAGATCCTAGAGAGGAATCCTATAGCTAATCAAAGATGTGTACACCGACCTTGGATGGAAAGAGTTCGAAGGGTGTTACACTAGTTATCTTTGTGTATCTCAGATGCAATGGTGATGTAGATAATGAGCTGCAAGTCACCAACAAATGCATGAAACATCTTGATTAGGTATTATGGCACAACCAAAAGTGCCCAAAAGATATAGTTGAAGCAAAAATTCAATAATATGGACAGAAAGGGTAGGCCTATTCAAGACTATGTCACTGAAATTAAGACCATTGTCGACCAGTTAGGGTCCATTGGCACACAGGTGGAGGATGAAGACATGGTTGCAATTGCATTAAATGTCTTAGGGCTTGAATATAAATCATTTGATACTTCCATATCTGTGCGGGCTGAATATAAATCATTAAATGGCTTATGGCTCGAATATAAATCATTTGATACTTCCATATCTGTGCGGGCTGAAATGCCGGATTTTAATGAGCTAGTTGCATTGCTCATTCATGAGGAAGTTAAACTGGGTTTGGCCATAGGTTCTAGTAGCTCTAAGAGCAAGGATGCTATTTTTTATTCGAATCAACATGGCCATGGCAGCCGTGGTAGAGATTATGGCTCTAGCAGAGGATCTCAATAGAATGTATCTTACCACTGGAGTGATTCCTGGAACAAGTTTGAGATCTCATGATTCCGGAGGTAACTCAATTAGCTATCGAGACCTAAAACGGGCCCAACACTGGCTCTAAGCACTAGTTGGGCCTCTCTATACTCAAAGAACACAACCCCTCGGCCTCACGGCCAGGAGCGTATAAGGGACACACTGCCCTAACTGCTATCATGAATCTCGCATTTGTTTTAACTTGTAGTCCAACGATTAAGCCCCACACTCCTCAAAGGGAGTCTCGACACATAGATTGGTATAAAATACCTCATAATCACAAACAAAAGGAGCACCCCTCTAGCTAAATGTCGTGGCCCCCCAATGCAGCTCTCCTACACCTAGGGGATTGAACCCTCGATGCGCCGTGCTAACATAAATAACACAGACGTAACAAGTTCCACTCTTATTTAAAGTGATCCAGGAGATAAGATATTTTCTCACTTAACAATTTTCCAAGGAACTCAAACGCCTAAACCTATAGCTTAGGTGTTTCACAACTCATCATGGGTCATGCATATAAGAAACTGATTGCAATGCATCAAGGAGTTACCATGTGATATGCCTAATGCAACTGTGAATGCCATAGTGCTCAAAAATTTGATAAATAAGAATTGTGCAGTGCAAAATATATTTATTTCCATGATTTCAGCCTATACGCCATGTTTGTTGCTAAGGGTCAGCCCCGAGCATCCTCGTGCTACTTAAACCCTTTAAACTTAATTTATAACCATATTATATGGTATGCACATAAAAATAGATAAAAATTTCAATGTTCTCAACAACTAATCAGCATCAAAACCCCTCTTTCCCCCAACCATTTAGGTTGTGCATCATTCATATGTGTAAAGAGCAATTCTTTCCCTGTGTTTTTCTTCTAAAAAGCACTAAAAACAAACTTTAACATAAAGACACAATTGAACTAAGGCTTATCCCTCATACTACATCCATGCCATACATTCACATACATAAAATATATTTTTCTTAATTTTATAGAGGACAAAACTATTTTTTTTTATTTTTAACTATTTTTCATCATTTATTTAAATGAAATTTCTAATCATTCTAATTTATGAGCTAGAATTGATCATAATTATTGAATATTGAGTTTATATTCATTTCCACTCCATAAGAACCCCAAAATCACAACAAAACCCCCAAAATTCATCATTTTCATGAAAACTGCATAATTGCAGGTTTTGTGTGTTTTGTTTTAAATTATTAAGTAACTAATTTTTTTCATTTTCTTCAATATTTTTGATAAAATTTAGTATTTTCAATCAAAGGAATCGATTTACAAACAATTTCATCAAACATATTTCATAAAACAAATAAAATGAGTGTTTACGCATAGAAATCTGGTTTTGAAGGCACGTAATTAATGGTTGGGAGGCCCATTGATGCTTAATTTCTACCGCTAATCCTCTCTCCAACTCTGATCTACCATCTCGTCCACCTCGATACCATTATTTCATCAAAATCTCGCATCCAACTCCTTCCCTTTCTTGCATAAACTCAAGCATATGAACAACCCTCAAGAGAAGAGAGAAGGGAGGAGAGAGAAAGACTAGAATTGTGGCTTCTTCATCAGGCAGCCATTCTCTGATCAGCAATTGGTGACGGGAAGCAAAGAATTGTTGAAGAAAATTGTCAAGATTTGTAAGGGGGGTTGTTTGCAAGCAACAATGGCCCCCTCCCCATCAATTGTCATGAAGAAAGGGGCAACAGCTTCATGTTGCACCGTTTTAAAAATGCCCCCCCCCCCAAATTATGAATTTTAATTGGGGCCTTTGCCCCCCCAAAAAGCATGTCCAATTTAATTAAAACCTTGGCCATTTTGACTTGACAATTTTTCCGGCTTCCGAATTGAGTTCCAAAATTTTTTGCCTAATCGACTTAGCATCCCGAATGGCCAAAAAGCTATCTCTTTTCCATCCAGCTATCAAAAAAATTACTAAAAAACTGCAATCACCATAACGGCCAAAGTTTTACATTTTCATCTTCCTTGATCTCTAAAATTGTCTGAACTTTAGGTTCCACTTTCGTCGGCTTTAAACTCCCACCTAAAATTTGCACTTGTCCCCTTCTTTTTCTCACTTTACAGGGCTTTAAAACCTACTCTCATTTGCTGACCATGGGATAGGGCGACTCAGCTTGTCGACTCCCATGAACTGACTTGCATAAACAACAACTAAAGGAAGCATCAAGCTACCACAAAAAAGAGACTCATCAAAGCCCAAGAACAGCTTCCACTCTACCCCTTGATAGAATCAAGGCATGAGAATCCACAAGGATAGGCCCAGCATAATGTGACAAAAATCCAGAGCGAGTCACTAACCAACTACTCCAACACAAACTGGCTAAAAAGCCAATCAAAGAGGTCATCTTAGTGGTGGTTTGAACTACCTACCTAACTTAGGACAACTGTACCAAGACCTCCTACTAGGCGAGGACTCATATAGCGTGGTCATTCTATTTTTTCCTTATAGCACATTTTCCTTTCAAGGTTTCATACTCAGGCATGTAAAAATGAGGAAGCTAAGCATAGAGTGACCCAAGGAGAATAGGGCATCGGCCTCAGGTCCTAACTTGGTATCCAACAACCTACCAAGCTCTCACGAGGCGACACTTAATCATTTCTTTCACTCACTTTTATTTTCGCTCGGACCTTCCTTTTCTTTTCTTTTCACCTAGTTGCTACCCTTAGGAAGACAAGGCATCGGCCTTGGGTCTCACTCATCCTCCCCAGGAACCTATCAGGTCTCCGCAAGGCGATAATCAACTACTTATAGGAATTTTCTTCCTTTTCCTTTTCTTTTTGATTGAGGGGTTTGAGCCCCTTTTTACAAACCTGTGTACTTTTTATCTTGAGATACATTTAGAACTTTCTATTTTTGGATATTTTAACAGGCTTCTCTAACTGCCTCACACTAGTAGGGACTCCTAGGACAGCTACTTAGCAAGCAGGAAGGACAAGGTCACAAGGACTACCCTCTATCACAAGTATCTAGTGCCTGACAATGTCCTAACAAGAGGTAGATGACTACTCAAATCTCCCCCAAATATACCTAACCAAAGGACTTCATGCCTTGATTTCCGGTCCCCATAAATGAAAAGAATAACCCCTACATATACATATAACACTATTAGCTTAAGGAAATTTTTGGAAAGACGATGACACCACCTGAAATGGCCACAAGAAGCTCTTGCACAGCAAAGGCTCCCTCCAAGCACTTCATCCAACTTGTGTGACGATGCAATCACTAAAACAAAAAACCATTAAATTTACTTGCACCAAACCATTAAATTTACTTACACACCGACCACACTTTTTGAGATTTTGGGCCTCCAAACCCATCTCTTTCTAATCTTTACATGGCTTGATTGGATACCAGCACTTCTTCTATTTTTGTGATCTTTCATAATAACCGATCTATCCCGGCTCACTTGATGCCTATCACTTCCCTTGAAGCACATCCTTCTATTAGATTCAACTCTAGGTGGATATTCACCACTACACATCCTAGGTTTCCTATTGCCTTGGCTCTCAATGGTTGAGTTAGCCTCCACATGGTAGCACATACCAGCTATGTTTTGGGGAGTCATCTCATTGTCTTTTATACAACTCTTGCTTGAACTCGTGCTTGAGAAAGGTAGGAAGAGAGGGAGTCAGAGGGCATTCGATCTCCTTTACAAGTAAGTTTTTTGGTTTTTAAGATTTAGGTGAGTAGGTTGGAGTAGCATAGGTGTTTGCTTTGTGTTTTGGATGCATTAAAGTAGGAAGAAACAAGGAAAAGAAGGGAAACAAACATTAGGGTTACTGTTATTAAAACAAAGTAAAACAAGGATAAAAAGGGATTAAATGCATTAAGGGAGCAAAAAGAGAGAAGGGGGAAGTAAAAGAGCAAGAGAGAAGGGGTTTAAGAGGCCAAGAAAAAGGGGAGAGAGCTCATTTATGTGTAATCAGCCAAGAGAGAGAGCTTGAGAGAGAGAGAGAGGTACAGGGTAGGAGCATAGATTTTCTCACCGATTCATATTTCTGCATAACCGAGCCCTATAGGTATACTTTTAGTGTCATTTGATGCTTGTTAATGATAGCCAGGATTGTTGGGGGTAAAGGCGCCTCTGCTTAGCCACCTGTGTATTACTACATTAACAGTACCTGCTACTACACACTGCAGGTGGTGGGCGCCCGTCACCATCACTTTATTCTTTATTCTTTTAGTGACATTTTGAATAAAGGAAGGCTCGATCACACATTATGACTATCGGAGTTTCCATTTGTCTCTCTCTCTATTCTTGCTCTTACTCTCCACCATAGCTCACTTCCAAGAAAGCTTCGATCCTTCTCACCTTTCAACTGGTATCAGAGATTTGGATTAGAGCTTGATCATGGAGCTTGGCCCTGTCAAGATTAAGGGAGAGAAGGAAGAAGTCTCACTTGTAGCTTTCTTGCTTGCACAATGGGGGAATACACACACAGGTGGAGGTTGAAAATAATTTTCCTCTTCTTAGTTGTGTAAGCCAAAAGAACTCAAGTACATAGAAATAGAAGAACTCTATATATGGGTCTCAAACCAAACTCAACTAGCTAAGGTGGCATACTAACTGAGCCATGAACTAGAATAGATAAGGATAGCTGTCATCTAGCTATTATTCATGGGCGGTGTACCAACCGCATCTGTAGCTAATAAGTCGGTGACATAAATGCACAACGGTCACCCTGGCATATCACGAGTGGAGCTCGATATCTCAACACTCCCCCTCGAGCTCAATCCCAATTCCTGCACACCAAGCAGGTCTCTGAACTTGCGCAGCTTCTCTGCGCCCAATGCCTTTGTAAATATGTCAGCTACCTGATCCTCTGTGCTGACATAAACTAGATCAATAAGACCTAGTAAAACCCTCTCCCACACATAGTGATAATGCACCTCAATGTGCTTTGTTCTAGCATGATAGACTAGGTTATTTGCCAAGTGTATACTACTCATGTTGTCACAATAAATGACAACTGGCCCATCTATAGGCTGATGCATATCATAAAGTAGCTTATGCAACCAAGCTACCTCACATGCAGCCATTGCTGCACCCCTGTACACTCAGCCTCTGTGCTCGACAAGGCAACTGTAGGCTGTTTCTTGCTGCTCCTAGTGACTGCAGCACTTTCAAAATAGAACACATATCCACTGGTAGATCGTCTATCAGAAATACTACCAGCCCAATCAGCATCAGTATATCCATGCAACTGTATCTGAACCCCAGTCTCATAAAATAGTCCATACTATGCGTCTAGCCGCATCCAAATGCAGTTTCCTTGGAGCCTGCATAAACTGACTTACCAATCCAACATCATAGCTCAAATCTGGCCTGGTAATAGTTATATAAATCAAACTTCCTACTATGCGTCTATACATAGTAGGATCTTTGAGAAGCTCACCTGCATCTGTGCTCAACTTCACATTCTGCTCCAAAGGAACTGAAATAGGCTTATAGCTTGTCATCCCATATTTAGACAGCATGTCCAATCCATACTGCCTTTGCAAGAGCCATATCCCACTTGGTGATCTTATCACCTCAATGCCCAAGAAATAATGCAGCTCTCCCAAATCCTTCATCTCAAACTTCTGTTTCAATAGCATTTTCACATGAAGGATATCTTCATCACTATCACCTATGATAATCAAATCATCAACATAAATGACAAGCAGCATAATACCTTTCTCTGTTTTTCTCACATAAAGTGAGAAATCTGCCTTGGAAATCTGAAAGCCAATAGTGACAAGATACTGTCCTATCTTGTCAGACCATGCTCTAGGTGCTTGCTTCAAGCCATACAAGGCTTTCTTCAACCTGCAAACAAACTCAGGATGGACAACATGCACATAACCTGGTGGCTGCTCCATATAAACCTCTTCTTGCAAATCACCATGCAAGAAGGCATTCTTTACATCCATTTGATGTAAAGACCATCCCTTTGATGTAGCCATAGCAATGACTGCTCTTAGGGTTGCCATCCTTGCAACCGGACTGAATGTTTCTTCATAATCAATGCCATATGTTTGTGCATACCCCTTGACTACTAATCTTGCCTTGTATCTGTTCACAGAACCATCTGTATTGTGCTTCACCTTATAAACCCACTTACAACCAATTGCATTCTTATCTCTAGGCAAAGGTACCAATTCCCATGTAGCATTTTCTTCCAAAGCATTCATTTCTTCATCCATGGCTTTCTCCCATTTTTCTTTTCCCATGGCTTTCTCAAAAGATGTGGGTTCTGGTTCCTATATCACTTTGACTATATAGGCATAATGAATGGCTATAAATCCATCATATTTAAGCCTATCCATAGGATACCTAGCTCTAGTAGACCTATACAAAGTAGGCTCACTTCCAGGTGCTCTCAAAACATCCCTGGTCTTCCTTACTCCAAGTGTAACAATAGAAGGAATACCCAAATCATCATCAATGCTCTGTTCTGAGCCACTGGATTCACCATCCACATAAGAGTGACCTGCATTCACATCAAACATGGGCTGACCTACCTTCTCTTTTCCTTTTCATGAAACCTGCATACCACTATCTGCATTGTTTTGAGGAGATTCTCCTGATCTCAATCTGCCTGTCCATGGTGAAGAATGTGAACCACTGCTAGAGGACACTCCATGTCCACTAATATTTTGTGACTACTACTGTGAAATCTGTGCAGCATTACCATTTTGTGCATCTACATCATCAATCACATTTACTGGTTTATATTAGCTACTCATCTCATCAAAAACAACATCTTTGCTCACTGTAAACTTATGAGTAGAAGGGTTATAGCATCTATACCCTTTCTGCTTTGCAGAGAGTAGCCAATAAAGATGCACTTCTCAGCTTTTGGATCCAACTTGGATCTCAACTCATCTGGCACATGAACATAGGCAATGCAACCAAAAATTTTCAAATGAGAAATATCTGGTTTCCTACCAGTATACCTCTCCTCTGGAGTCATGCCATGTATTGCTGCAGTGGGAGTCCTGTTCATTACGTAGACTGCTGTAGCAACTGCTTCAGCCCAGTAAAAATCTCGCATGTCTTTTTCGTTGAGCATGGCACGAGATACCTCTCCAATATGCCTGTTTTTCCTTTTTGCAATTCCATTTTGCTGTGGGGTATGACTGCATGAATATTGCTGCTTTATGTCATGCTCCTGTAGGAACCTTGCAAACTCATTTGAGAGGTACTCTCCCCCTCCATCTGACCTTAGGCATTTTATTTGCAGGCCTCTTTCTTTTTCAACCATAGCTTTAAGAGTTTTGAAATTCCCAAACACTTCACTTTTCTTTTTCATAAAATACACCCAAATTTTTCTGCTATAGTCATCAATAAAAGTGACAAAATAATGACAGCCTCTAATAGATGCAGCTTTAGTAGTCCACACATTAGAGTGGATTAATTCCAATGGCTTCTTACTCTCTTGAACATGTCTAGGAAATGGTTTCCTTGCCTGTTTTCCAAATTGACAGGCTTCACATATCTTATGCATTTCTGCAACCTTGAATTTAGGCAATCCTGCAACAATATTTTGGGCCTGCATTGATTTAAGTCGATGTACATTAACATGACCAATGCGTTTATGTCAGATATCAATATCTGCAACTACACCGTCCCATGTGCAAACATTGCTGCACTCAATTTAGGCATGTCTACATCCAACGTAAACATTCTGCCCTTCTTCTTTCCTTTTGCTATCAAGCGACCTTTATTTTTCATATCCTCAACAAAGCATCCATGAGGATTAAATCTGACCTGCAAGCCCTGCTCAACCATTTGACCAACAGAAACCAGATTCTTAGTGATATTCGGGACATGAAATACATCTGACAGGTATTTCTTTTTTCCATCCTGCATAGACAAAGGAAATTTTCCAATCTGCACAATAGGATGTGCAGTATCATCACCAATCTCCACAAATCCTAGTTTTTCCATTTTCCTTGCATCCTACATCCATTCTGCATGACCTGTCATGTGGTTTGACGCACTTGAGTCAACATACCACACTTCGTTGCTTTCTTCTGCACTTGTCACAGAATTGTTCATGTGCTGCACCATAAACAAATGCTCATTTCTGTCATCACCCTGTCTACTAGAAGATGCATAATTCCCTTGTTGCAATTTTCCATTCATGATGTCATTCTGCTTTTTATAGCAGTCTCTAGCCATATGACCCATTTTACCACAGTAGTAGCATTCAACATTGTTATTTGCATTTTGGCCTCTTTGCCATCCACCACAACCTATTTGGCTCCCCCTGCCTCTAGAGTTACCATGTCCTCCTCCATAGGACTGACTTTCTTGAGTTTGCTGCATATTCTGATTTCTACCATGGCCTCCAGATCGGCCTCCTCTACCTTTGCCTCTACCTCTTCCAGCATTTGAGTAGAAGACAATTTCTTTTGAAGTTCTTCCTGAAGAAGATGCACCACCATTTCTCTGCTCCTCAGAAATTAGAAGAGCAATCAACTCCTCAAAATCAGGAAATCTTTCACAAACGGAAATGGATGTTTGAAACCGTGCATAATCCTTTCCTAAACCATTCAAGGTCACGGAAACTAAATCATCATCTTCCACTGGTGACCCAATGGAAGCAAGTGCATCTGCAATCTTCTTCACCTTCATGTGGTAGTCATTGATGCTCATACTTTCTCTTTGCACATTGTGCAACTCTTGCTTGAGCTGCATTTTCCTGGCTTGTGTATTTGTGCTATACATTTTTGACAAAGTATCCCATGCCTCCTTTGGCGTACTTGCATCCTGAATATGCACAATCATAAAGTCTGAAATACTGATAGACAGGCAGTACATAACTTTTCTGGCTCTCTCATGCCATCCTTTAAATGCCTGCATTTGCTGTTGATTGGGAACATCAGAAAGAACTGGTTCTTTTTCATTTCCTACAACGAATTCCCAATATCCTTTTCCCATAAGGAAATTCGTCATTCTAAACTTCCATGCTTGGAAGTTGTTCTTGTCAAGCTTTTCAGTGACAATCTGTGAAAGAGAATCAAACGCCATTACAGAACATTGCAAAGAATTCTGTCACTGCAAAAAACACAGCTTCAGCCTCACAAGGGCAAATCTGCAAAACTTATGAAAGTGGTATTTGACCACATAGTCACTTCCTAGTGACGATTTTACATCAACAGGCAACAAGGATTATTCTATAACTCCCAATGTCTCTGCGCACAGACATACGATGCAATTTCTACGGTAACTTTTCACCGACCTGTAGAATAGTGGTCGCACAGCATAAAACAGGGCATTTTCCTAAGTGCATGCAGAAAACTTCCGCCTCCAAAACAGGCCCCGAAATGGCCTCAAATAAAAAAAACAGAGCAACCAAGGGTTAAAGCCCTTACCTGCAGCATATACTGCCCTCTTGCTACACCACAAAGGGCGTCTCAATCTAAGACAATGCACTTTTGCACTTTCCGGTTGTGCTACCTGCTGCAGAGACTTGCTCCCAAAACAGAAAAGTGAAAGCAACACTAGTCCTCTTACCAGAACACTGTGAACTTGGTTTACTTTCTTGAGCTCCTTACCACAAATAAGGCTCTAATACCATGTCAAGATTGTGGGAGAGAAGGAAGGAGTCTCACTTGTATGTTTCTTGCTTGCACAATGGGGGAATACACACACAGGTGGAGGCTGAAAACAGTTTTCCTCTTCTTATTTGTGTAAGCCAAAAGAACTCAAGTACATAGAAATAGAAGAACCCTATATATGGGTCTCAAACCAAACTCAACTAACTAAGGTGGCATACTAACTGAGCCACGAATTAGAGTAGATAAGGATAGCTGTCATTTAGCTATTATTCATGGGCGGTGTACCAACCGCATCTACAGCTAACAAGTCGGTGACATAAATGCACAACGGTCACCCTGGCATATCACGAGTGGAGCTCGTTATCTCAACAAGCCCTACATTACTTCAACCTGGATTGAAGACCCAGAGCTTGGAGCTTCAATGTCAACCATGGTTTCTTCCCCCCGAGGTAAGATTTCATCTCTCTTCTCTCCTCGGCCGTCATAGGCTCTTTGTAGGTGTGTTCCTTGGCTTTGTTAGGCACCTTGTATGCCTCCATTTGCCCCCTTATCCTCAGCATAACCAGCAAGCCCCACAGTCAGCTCACGTTTTTTTTGCACTTGTTTCAAAATTTGGCTCAAAAATCCCATTTTTTCTCATATCTCGAGCATTCAGAACCTGATTTAGGCAAGATAAGAGTCTAACTTGGGATTTTGGCACGCTCTAGATGCGATGCTAATGTCAGATTTGCCAAATTCTGATCACAACATTTTCTACAACAGATCTGAGTTGATTTACAGCAAGAAAATGTCATGCTCTTAACTCATGTGATGCTCCTAAGGCTTGGTATTTCATGCCCAGATACTTTGGCGATGTTTTCCCAATGTTTTGAGATGCTTTGGAACTTGGTTTGAGCTTCCATAGCTCGATTTATGCAGGGACTTACTGATGTACATTGTTTGGGTAGCAAGGTTTTATTATGGACGGCTTATGCATAATACTCTTTGTTGACATTCAAGTGTCCTATTGGATGTATTGATGCTTGGTCATCATGATTTATGCCCGGATATGCTATTTAAGAGCTATTGAGCCTTGATTTGGATGTGGACACTTCGTTGTTGGTTGGGATCTATGCTACCTTGGTTGACAGGTTATTTTACCTCATGTTTGGTTATGCCTATTCGTTTCGAGCTATGTCTTTGGTGTTGAGATATCGAGCTCCACTTGTGATATGCCAGGGTGACTGTTGTGCATTTATGTCACCGACTTGTCAGTTGTAGATGCAGTTGGTACACCGCCCATGAATAATAGCTACATGACAGCTATCCTTATCTACTCTAGTTCGTGGCTCAGTTAGTATGCCACCTTAGTTAGTTGAGTTTGGTTTGAGACCCATATATAGGGTTCTTCTATTTCTTTGTATGAGAGTTCTTTTGGCTTACACAACTAAGAAGAGGAAAACTGTTTTCAGCCTCCACCTGTGTGTGTATTCCCCCATTGTGCAAGCAAGAAAGCTACAAGTGAGACTCCTTCCTTCTCTCCCACAATCTTGACATGGTATTAGAGCCTTGTTCGTGGTAAGGAGCTCAAGAAAGCAAGCCAAGCTCGCGGTGTTCTGGTAAGAGGAGCAGTGTTGCTTTCATTTTCTGTTTTGGGAGCAGATCTCTGCAGGTAGCACAGCCAGAAATTGCAAGAGTGCATTGTCTCACGTCGAGATGCCCTTCGCGGTGAAGCAAGAGGGCAATATATGCTGCAGGTAAAGGCTTTAGCCCCGGGCGACCCTATTTTTTTTATTTGAGGCCATTTCGGGGCCTGTTTTGGAGGCGAAAGTTTTCTGTAAGCACTCAGGAAAAGGCCCAGTTTTATGCTGTGCAATCACTGTTCTACAAGTTGGTGAAAAGTTACTGTAGAAATTGCATCGTATGCCTATGCGCAGAGACATTGGGAGTTACAGAATCATCCTTGTTGCGTGTTGATGCAAAATCGTCACTAGGAAGTGACTGTGTGGTCAAATTCCACTTTTGTTAGTTTTGCAGATTTGCCCTTGTGAGGCTGAAGCTGTGTTCTTTGTAGTGACAGAATTTTTTGCAGTGTTCTGTAACGACGTCTGATTCTCTCTCACAGATTGTCACTGAAAATCTTGACAAGAACAACTTCCAAGCATGGAAGTTTAGAATGACGAATTTCCTTATGGGAAAAGGATATTGGAAATTTGTTGCAAGAAATGAAGAAGAACCAGTTCTTCCTGATGTTCCCAATCAACAACAAATGCAGGCATTTAAAGCATGGCATGAGAGAGCCAGGAAAGTTATGTATTGGCTGTCTATCAGCATTTCAGATTCTATAATTGTGCATATTCAGGATGCAAGTACGCCAAAGGAAGCATGGGATACTTTGTCAAAAATGTATAGCACAAATATACAAGCCAGGAAAATGCAGCTCAAGCAAGAGTTGCATAATGTGTAAAGAGAAAATATGAGCATCAATGACTACCACATGAAGGTGAAGAAGATTGCAGATGCACTTGCTTCCATTGGGTCGCCAGTGGAAGATGATGATTTAGTTTCTGTGACCTTGAATGGTCTAGGAAAGGATTATGCACAGTTTTGGACATCCATTTCAGTTCGTGAAAGATTTCCTGATTTTGAGGAGTTGAGGAGCAGAGAAATGGTGGTGCATCTTCTTCAGGAGGAACTTCAAAAGAAACTGTCTTCTACTCAAATGCTGGAAGAGGTAGAGGCAGAGGTAGAGGAGGCCGATTTGGAGGCTGTGGTAGAAATCAGAATATGCAGCAAACTCAAGAAAACTAGTCTATGGAGGAGGACGTGGTAACTCTAGAGGCAGGGGGAGCCAAAGAGGTCATGGTGGATGGCAAAGAGGCCAAAATGCAAACAGCAATGTTAAATGCTACTACTGTGGTAAAATGGGTCATATGGCTAAAGACTGCTATAAAAAGCAAAATGACATCATGAATGGAAAACTGCAACAAGGAAATTATGCATCTTCTAGTAGATAGGGTGATGACAGAAATGAGCATTTGTTTATGGTGCAGCACATGAACAATTCTGTGACAAGTGCAGAAGAAAGCAACGATGTGTGGTATGTTGACTCAGGTGCATCAAACCGCATGACAGGTTATGCAGAATGGATGGAGGATGCAAGGAAAATGGAAAAACCAGGATTTGTGGAGACCGGTGATGATACTGCACATCCTATTGTGCAAATTGGAAAAATTCCTTTGTCTATGCAGGATGGGAAAAAGAAATACATGTCCGATGTATTTCATGTCCCAAATATCACCAAGAATCTGGTTTCTGTTGGTCAAATGGTTGAGCAGGGCTTGCAGGTTAGATTTAATCCTTATGGATGCTTTGTTGAGGATATGAAAAATAAAGGTCCCTTGATAGCAAAAGGAAAGAAGAAGGGCAGAATATTTACATTGGATGCAAACATGCCTGAATTGAGTGCAGCAATGTTTGCACATGGGACCGGTGTAGTTGCAGATATTGATATCTGGCATAAACGCATTGGTCATGTTAATGTACAGCGACTTAAATCAATGCAAGCCCAAAATATTGTTGCAGGACTGCCTAAATTCAAGGTTGCAGAAATGCATAAGGTATGTGAAGCCTGCCAATTTGAAAAACAGGCAAGGAAACTATTTCCTAGACATGTTCAAGAGAGTGAGAAGCCATTGGAATTAATCCACTCTGATGTGTGGACTACTAAAGCTGCATCTCTTGGAGGCTATCATTATTTTGTCACTTTTATTGATGACTATAGCAGAAAAGTTTGGGTGTATTTTATGAAAAAGAAAAGTGAAGTTTTTGGGCATTTCAAAACTCTTAAAGCTATGGTTGAAAAAGAAAGAGGCCTGCAAATAAAATGCCTAAGGTCAGATGGAGGGGGAGAGTACCTCTCAAATGAGTTTGCAAGGTTCTTGCAGGAGCATGGCATAAAGCAGTAATATTCATGCAGTCATACCCCACAACAAAATTGAAATTGCAGAAAGGAAAAACAGGCATATTGGAGAGGTATCTCGTGCCATGCTCAATGAAAAAGACCTGCCAGATTTTTATTGGGCTGAGGCAGTTGCTACAGCAGTCTACATAATGAACAGGACTCCCACTACAGCAATACATGGGATGACTCCAGAGGAGAGGTATACTGGTAGGAAACCAGATATTTCTCATTTAAAAATATTTAGTTGCATTGCCTATGTACATGTGCCAAATGAGTTGAGATCCAAGTTGGACCCAAAAGCTGAGAAGTGCATCTTTATTGGTTACTCTTTGTAGCAGAAAGGGTATAGATGTTATAACCCTTCTACTGTAAGTTTACAGTGAGCAGAGATGTTGTTTTTGATGAGATGAGTAGCTAGTATAAACCAGTAAATGTGATTGATGATGTAGATGCACAAAACGGTAATGCTGCACAGAATTCACAGTAGCAGTCACAAAATATTAGTGGACCTGGAGCATCCTCTAGTAGTGGTTCACATTCTTCGCCATGGATAGGCAGATTGAGATCAGGAGAATCTTCTCAAAGCAATGCAGATAGTGGTATTTAGGTGTCACGAAAAGGAAAAGAGAAGGTAGATCAGCCCATGTTTGATGTGAATGCAAGTCATTCTTATGTGGATGGTGAATCCAGTGGCTCAGAACAGAGCATTGATGATGAGTTGGGTATTCCTTCTATTGTTACACCTAGAGTAAGGAAGACCAGGGATGTTTTGAGAGCACCTGGGAGTGAATCTACTTTGCGCAGGTCTACCAGAGTTAGGTATCCTGTGGATAGGCTGAAATATGATGGATTTACAGTCATTCACTATGCATATATGGTCAAAGCGATACAGGAACCAGAACCCACTTCTTTTGAGCAAGCCATGGGAAAAGAAAAATGGGAGAAAGCCATGGATGAAGAAATGGATGCCTTGGAAGCAAATGCTACATGGGAATTGGTACCTTTTCCTAAAGGTAAGAATGCAATTGGCTGTAAGTGGGTTTATAAGGTGAAGCACAATGCAGATGGTTCTGTGAACAGATACAAGGCAAGATTAGTAGTTAAGGGATATGCACAAACATATGGCATTGACTATGAAGAAACATTCAGTCCGGTTGCAAGGATGGCAACCATAAGAGTAGTCATTACTATGGCTGCATCAAAGGAATAGTCTTTACATCAGATGGATGTAAAGAATGCCTTCTTGCATGGTGACTTGCAAGAAGAGGTCTATATGGAGCAGCCACCAGGTTATGTGCATGCTGTTCATCCTGAGTTTGTTTGCAGGTTGAAGAAAGCATTGTATGGCTTGAAGCAAGTACCTAGAGCATGGTCTGACAAGATAGGACAATATCTTGTCACTATTGGCTTTCAGATTTCCAAGGCAGATTTCTCACTTTATGTGAGAAAAACAGAGAAAGGTATTATGCTACTTGTCATTTATGTTGATGATTTGATTATGACAGGTGACAGTGATGAAGATATCCTTCATGTGAAAATGCTATTGAAGCAGAAGTTTGAGATGAAGGATTTAGGAGAGCTTCGTTATTTCTTGGGCATTGAGGTGATTAGATCACCAAGTGGGATACAACTCTTGCAGAGGCAGTATGGATTGGACATGCTGTCCAAATATGGGATGATAGGCTGTAAGCCTATTTCAGTTCCTTTGGAGCAGAATGTGAAGCTGAGCACAGATGCAGGTGAGCTTCTGGAAGACCCTACTATGTACAGACGCATAGTAGGAAGTTTGATTTATATGACTATTACCAGGCCAGATTTGAGCTATGTTGTTGGATTGGTAAGTCAGTTTATGCAGACTCCAAGGAAACCGCATTTGGATGCGGCTAGACGCATACTCAGGTATGTGAAACATTGCAGTATGGACTACTTTATGAGACTGGGGTTTAGATATAGTTGCATGGATACACTGATGCTGATTGGGCTGGTAGTATTTCTGATAGACGATCTACCAGTGGATATGTGTTCTCTTTTGGGAGTGCTGCAGTCACTTGGAGCAGCAAGAAACAGCCTACAGTTGCCTTGTCGAGCACAGAGGCTGAGTACAGGGGTGCAGCAATGGCTGCATGTGAGGTAGCTTGGTTGCATAAGCTACTTTATGATATGCATCAGCCTACAGATGGGCCAGTTGTCATTTATTGTGATAACATGAGCAGTATACACTTGGCAAATAACCCAGTCTATCATGCTAGAACAAAGGACATTGAGGTGCATTATCACTATGTGCGGAAGAGGGTTTTACTAGGTCTTATTGATCTAGTTTATGTCAGCACAGAGGATCAGGTAGCTGACATATTTACGAAGGCATTGGGCGCAGAGAAGCTGCGCAAGTTCAAAGACCTTCTTGGTGTGCAGGAATTGGGATTGAGCTCGAGGGGGAGTGTTGAGATATCGAGCTCCACTCGTGATATGCCAGGGTGACCGTTGTGCATTTATGTCACCGACTTGTCAGTAGTAGATGCGGTTGGTACACCGCCCATGAATAATAGCTACATGACAGCTATCATTATCTACTCTAGTTCGTGGCTCAGTTAGTATGCCACCTTAGTTAGTTGAGTTTGGTTTGAGACCCATATATAGGGTTCTTCTATTTCTTTGTATGAGAGTTCTTTTGGCTTACACAACTAAGAAGAGGAAAACTGTTTTCAGCCTCCACCTGTGTGTGTATTCCCCCATTATGCAAGCAATAAAGCTACAAGTGAGACTCCTTCCTTCTCTCCCACAATCTTGACATTTGGGATATGCAATGGAGTATTGGAATCCCAAGAGGAACACCAAGGAAAAGGGAATTCTCTTGCAAGAAAATCTATCTTCTATCATCAACAAGCTTGTTTATTATGTTTTATATGATCACAATGAAGAAAAGAACACCAGGCACAACAAATCTTCATATAACATCATGTAGATCTCCCACGGATTTGATAGAATCAACCATATTCTTCAATATCTTCACAAAATCCATCAATATAACAAAAAAATCAAAGGAATACACCATCTTTGAATGGAAATATATCACATAGTATTCATCTTCAATATCTTCATAGTCTTCTCTCTCAATCTCTCACATACAATCACTCTGTTTTTGTAGAATTGGCTATCTCTGACTCTCTCTCTCTCTCTCCATCAATAATACATCATATCCTCACTACAATCTCTCAAAATCACTCACAATAATCCTTCTTAGGTCGTGGATATCCCTCCCAAGAGGTATGTCTAATATGAAGAGTCACCAGAGCCACTACAGTGTCCTTTCATAGCTCACTACTGTCACTTCACTTCAGTCTTCACTTGAGTCTTCAGCAGCTACTTCTTTCACTTCTTTTAGCTCTTTTTCACTTGTATTCACCTCTTTCCAAGGCTAGAAAACTTTCCCAAGCTACACATACATCCTTCAGAACACATACAAAAGCATACAGAACAGTCACAGTACAGTAATAGAACAGCTACAGTACAGAGACAGTACAGAGACAGAAGCTCTATAGAAGACCTACAGAAGGTTACAGAAGGTCAACAAAACCACATAACTCATACTCAAACTATTCCAAACTCTCACAAACCATTTAATAAGCTTTCACAATATCTCAATCTTCATCACTCAATACTCCATCCCTCCTTTCAGAAGACAATCAGAACAAAACAGAACAAAACAGAAGCTATACAGAAAGTATACAGAACCAATCAGAACCTATCAGAACATCACAGAACCTCATATCTCTACTAATAAACATTATGATCTTCCAAAACATAATCAATATCATCCAAAACACTCTCAAACCACTTCCAAACCAACCAATCATCTCATAAAATCAACCATTCAGCTCTTAAAAACAACAAAAATCAGCCAAAAAAACAGGTCATTTCAACACTCGACATATCCCCACACTTAATAAGGAAGCGTCCTCGCGACCCAGGAAAAAGGGAATACAAGTTCATTCAAAAGCTCAACTTTATCTTCAATATCTCTTCAAAAACAATCCATCCAACCACGAGCCCAACTTATCACCTGTATCGGATATAAAAATACAACGAAAGGAAAACCCTTTATACATTAACACTTCTTATCAAACTGGAAATCACAACAAACTTGTAAAGGATATAAGAGTTTTCTGCTTCTTCTTCTTCTTTTTCAGCATCTTCAACTATCCAACCACGACCCCATCACCACAATTCTCCAAAATGTAGCTCGCACGAAAGCCAATCCAATAGGCAACCACCACGATCTTTTTACATAAATGAACTCACAAGACAAACACGACACACAACACAACCATCTGAATGACTCCTCCAAAAAAAGATATTTTCATTAAAAAGCATCCACCATACATTGGAAAGGGTATCAATGAAGATGATCCCTCTTGAAAGATTGGTGATTTCGGAAACGATCCATAGACAAGGATTCATCTACAAATGTTTTGGGAGGATTCTGAAAAAACTGAAGACAGCACATCCTTTCCAATAGGACAAGGTATCTGCTAGGCAAACAAAGGGCATGAAAATACAATATATCCAGCTGCTCCTGGGAATCAATGCTCACATTGACATTCATGCACAACTTTGGAATAGACTTTGAATCATTATGAGAATGCCTATGCATATACGCCAGATACCAAGCAAAGTGAGCAGTTAATCTCACTGAAGGATCTGCAGACTGTGAATACTGCTGAGCAAAATGAATATAGTTCTGATAAGCTTGACTGGCAGCTGTCCATTCTCCTGGAATTACTGGCAAGTTTATCTAAGGTTCTGTAAGGGAATCATTCGAGCTCCATCCCCTCCTTCTGGAAATCTGATGATCAAACCCGTCATAGTCACTAACCAACTGAGGTGGTTGAGATATAGAAGTGTTAGGAGAGGGAAGTGGAATAAGGAAAAGTGGATGAAGTGAGGGGTAGGCAAAATCATAAAAGGAAGAATGATTTAAAGAAGGAGTGGCTGAAATTTGTAGGGAATCAGTTAAAAAGGGTGTTAACTGATAAATAGGAAAGGTAGAAGGTACATGAATGGATGGAGAAGGACATGGTGGAGAAGGGGAAAATACTCTATCCTCAATAAAGGAGCAGTATGTAAAGATAGGAATTTGAGGGAAAGAGGAAGGTTGGAAAAGAAGGGGTAAAATGGTTGTGGAATTAGTTTGACAAAGGGAAAGATATATATCATATCGGTGAGCCATTTGTTGGTAATACAGGAGGGTAGGAACAGAAGGTCCTAAGAGAGATCTTCTATGATAGGCATCAAAAAAGATAGAATCAAACGGATTATGTTTGGAAAGATAAGCTAAGAGATCCACCCTCAGTTGATTAGTACTCTAGGCATAGGTAGGGGCTGTGTTCTGTCTTTGATTCAAGACCACAGAATCAATCATGGTATGCCAGGAATTATCAGGGCAATTAGCCACTTTGGAGGAGTAACTCTGGAACATGTCATCTATGCACAACTCCAAATGGTTGACATACAAAACAGCTTGTAGAACCACGTCCCCCACATACCAAGCCATATCCACCTCATCTGGAATTAATAAGTCTCCTCGTAGATACATGTAGGACATCAACATGGTATCTGTCGTGACAGAATCTTCAAACACCATCCTTACCACCTCTGTCAGCAAGTCAGCAGACCAAGCCCCACTCCATCCATCCTCTGGAAGAGGTAAATCCATCGTGGAAAGCTTCATGTAGAAGGCCAACTTCTGTAATTGGTAGTGGACAAAGAAAGAATGGTCTGGAGGAACATATTCCTGAAACTGCTCAAATGTAGACCATAACAAGTCCATTCTAGATTGCAATCGTTCCACTTTATCTTAGAAGAGAGGACACAAGGTAGCCTGTCTCTGAAGAGCAGCCAAGTCTTGCTGTGAGAGAGAAGGGATCAAGGGAACATGAGGGCTTGGAGGAACAGACCGTAACTTTGCCAGTTGATCTTGCAACTACTTGATTTGGGAGGCTTGTGATTCCACTGTGTCATTAGCAGTCTGTAAGGCTGAAAGTTTGTCATCTAAAAGAGTTTGGAACTCCTGCGCTTCTCTGGACATCCTCTCCTTCTCCTCGGAAAGCCTAATAACCTCTGATTGAGCCTCTGTTAATTGAATCTTCAAAGAAGATATCTCATCTCTTTGGGTTGCAACCAGTTGGGTTTGTTGCTCCATCTGCTTAAACAAATCTGCTAGGGTATCCTTAGCAGAGGCTAACTCAGATGTTGCCTTATGCAACTGGTCCTTAGACTGCATCAGTTCTTCATAAAAGGAAGCGTACAACTGTTGAACACATGCTATCACTGACAATTCAATGGAACTCTGAATGTCTTTACATAGGAAAGGAATTGCATCTCCTGAGACTAGACTGTTCAGTGAGGGTACTGATATATCCAACGAACCTTCTCGATGTGCTCTAAACAGGTTATTACAGGTGAGATAACCAGGGAGATCACTGCCAGAGGTAGTAGGAATGGGCACTGAAGGAAGAACTGAAGGAGCTTTATCCGCTACCCGCTTCAAGCGTTTGCGATGTATGACCAGGGGAGGCAGAGAATCATCATCCTCTATATCAATGGGTTCTGACTCATGTGAAGGTGGAGGAGGAGGTACTGGATCTGATGGAGGAGGTGGAGGCACACTCTTCGGTAAACCTGAGTAGGTCAAGAAGGCAGACAAGTACGATCCATAGTTGACATTAGTAACATTGCCCCTGGTGACTTTGACGAAATGTTGATCCATTTTAGTGAGTAGGTAAGTACTCCAGTCAATAGCTACTCCTTTCAACACCATCCTTGAAGCTGTGAAAAGCTCTTTGGACAAGTAATGGGATGGCGTTTTGGCAGGCATAAACCTATCCTGGAGAAACTGACAGACCATCTTCCACACAGGATCAGTGATCATGGAAAAAGAAACTCCTGAAGAGTTGATCACCTTCTTAACATCCAGCATTTCCCTTGTCTGTTTTTGTAACAGCTTCAAAATCGCTTCATTCGAGAAAAGCAGGCGAGTGGTAACAAAGGGTTCACCTTTGGAGGGAAGAGAAAGAGCCTTCCCTAGGCCTCGAGGTGTCAAAGTCATAGAAATACCCTGGACCAGTCCCGACTTCTTGCTGTAGGAGGCCAGAAACTCATCACACATCGATGGATCCTCTGGAAGCAATGGAAATGAGGTAGCCACAAAAGCAGCGAGTCCCGCCTTCGTGAGAGGCTCAAAAGTGAGTAGGGAAGAGTAATCCCTACTGACTAGTGGGACATACTGGATAGGGGGAGGAGCATGAGAAGGCGCCATTCAGATGGTGACACACACACCACAAACACAGACAATCAAGGAGAATGCCTGCAAAGCAACAGACAAAAAACCAAGGATAAGAGAACAACCAAAACAATAAAATGTGACTCGACCAACTATCCCCAAGCAAACCACAGCCGAGAAAAAATTTGACATGACCTTGAGACATATGCGACCGAAAGCTTTATGCTATGCATCATGCAAACACCCAAATCCCCGTATCAGGCAATAAAAGAAAAAAACTACACACCGTACCCTTAACCGTAACAAAGACACTGAACCAAAACATTACCACAACCCACACACATCAAGACCACAACTTTTAATAATCAGGGTTTGACCATGGAGAGAACTCCAAAGACTGCGCATACCCATCCCACGAAACCAGGTTCATTAAAAAGGGGAAATTAAGTGCAGTGAGGGGGAATTAATTTAATGAAAGGTTCATTTTAATAAATTATTAAGAAAGGGGTGAATTGTTATTAAGTGATAAACCTTATCAAGAAAACGGCGGTTCCTTCTTAAAAAATTAATTACCAATTATTAGGATAAAGCGATGCGTTAATCCGAATCCCGGACTTCGATACCTAGACTGGGTCTCTAAATGCAAGTTCATTTTTAAAAATTAAGGTGATGTGGAGTGCTTTTTTGCCAGCGCGTGCTCTTGTGACGGTTGGTTTAGTTTTAAAAAAATATTAAAGTGCCTCTTTAGCGCACGTAGCGCGTGCTAAGTGAACGGCTGGTTTATTTTTATTTTTAAAAAAAATGGTGTGTTGAGCGCGAATGCGCATGCCATGGTGGTGTTGAGGATTCATTTTGTTTTGTTTTTTAAAGAAATTAATCGTGATGTTTGGGATAGCTGGAAAAAAAAATGATAAATATAAAAGGGAAAATACCTGGTAGTGGGTGTATGTAAATGCAAAGAATGCACTCGCCTCAATCCAAAAATATCTGGATTTTTTTATCTGGAGGGTTAGTGGGTATGTGGATGAAAAAGGATTTTTGATTTTAGTGTTGTTTTTAGTTTGTTTGTTGTATTTTTGGTTTTAATGAATTTAGGTGTTGCATGAAGTAGTTTGTCAGCTTAGAAAATATGTCCAAAAATAAGTAAAAATGTTAATGGAATTGTTAAGAATGTGTCGAAAATTAATTTGGAAAATTTTTAGCATTTTTAAGGAACTTGTTGCATTTTTTGGGGTATTTTTAAAAGAATTTTAAAATTTTAAAATGGTCGAAAATGTTTTTTCTGAAATTTATAGGTTGAGAAAAAGATGGCCATGGGTTGCAGAAATAGTAGGAATTTTGCGAGATTTTTCTGTATTTTTTCAGAATTTTTAACGAGTTGGAATATTTTGTCAATGTTTTGTGTTTTGTGTTTTTTTTTTAAAATTTTGTGGTTTTGTGTTTTAAAAGGGTTTGCGGGTTTTTGAATTAAAAAATTTGGAAAAATACCCAGAAATGGCGTCGCGAGGGTGTCGGCGGGTGGGACGGGGGTTTATGGAAGGGGTGTGGTGAGCTGCGACGGGGAACAGGGGGCTTACAGCGGGGTAGGGTGGGTTTAGTGTGAAGGGGGGCTGAGGTGGGGGTTAGGTTTGTGTGTGTGTTTTAGTGGTGTGACTGGGGGCTTACAGAGGGGTGGGTTGTTTGTGGTGGGAAAGGGGGCTTGTGTGGGGGGGTGTGGCATGTGTTTGGTTGCAGGGGGGAAGGGTTTGCAGAGGGTAGGGGGTGTGCAAGTGTGTGTTTGTGGGGGGGAAGGTGGGTATAGAGAGGGGTGTGTGTTTAGGGTGGGAAGGGGGTTGAGGTAGGGGGGCTTAGAGGGGTTAGGTGTGTGTAATGTGTGTGTGTTGGGGGGAAGGGGGGCTTAGGGAGAGGGTGTGGGTAGTTCTCAGGGGCACGTGGAGAAAGACTCCGACAGCGAGCAGACAGGGAGCCACAAAGGCCACATGGCGGCGGCGTCCAGAGGCAGGTACGGCCGGCAAAGCGAGCGCTGTCGTCGGCAGCAGACGTCCAGAGGCGGGTATGGCGGGCAGAGCGGGCGCTGTCGGCGGGCAGTATGGTAGCCAGGCCGTCACACAGGCGGTGCGAGCAGCCGGAGTAGGGCGGGCAGAGGGCGAGTGGGGGAACGACGTCGCGACGGCCACGGTTGCAGGGGCACGGCGTCACAGGGCGAGGGCGTCGGCAGAGGACGCTGTCGGCGGGCAGAAGCGTCGTCAGCACGGCGAGGAAAGGGCGTAGGAGGCGGTACAGGCGGCGTCGAGATGGCGGGGTACACGGCAGGTGATGGCGGCTCGGGCGGGAGGCGCAGGCTGGCGCCAGGCGGCACGAGGGGAAGAGGGAGGGAAAGGAGGGGAAGGAGAGGAGGAGGGGAGGGGAGAAGAAGAGGGAGGAGGTGAAGAGGGAGGTGGAGGACAGGCGCACGCAGAGAAGGAGAGGGAAAGAGAGGGGGAGGCAGTTGGGATGGGGAAGGGGTCGGGAGAGGGGATGGGGGAGAGGGAAAGGTGGGGGTGGGTAGGGGCAACGGGCGGGAGGGGTAGGGGTAGGGTAGGGGTAATGGGCGGGGAAGGGTAGGGGTAGGGTAGGGGAAGGGTGGGTAGGGGCAATGGTCAGGGTAGGGTGGGGGTAGTGGGTAGGGTTAATGGGCGGGAGGGGTAGGGGTAGGGTAGGGGTAATGGTTGGGATGGGTAGGGTTAATGGGCGGGAGGTGGTCAAGTGGAAAGGCATACCCCCGTCACACGCCCATGTGCGGGGCGGGGAAAAAAAAAATTTGTCGTGATGGGATTGAAGAGCGCACGGATGATGGGACAAGGCACGCGAACGCGACCGGGGCGCGTTAAGACGCGTAAAATCGAAAACGAGCGTGTTCACGCACGGGACTAGACGCGCGAAAACACGGAAAAATAAAGAAAACGTAATAACTCCCAATCCGATCGTCAAAACGAAGTGTCGTAAAAACAAAAACTGGGCAGGACGACAGGGGGAAGACAGGGAAAAGATGCAACGGAGGTTCCGGGGGGGTAAAGGGCGGTCACGTGCAAAAAACAGGTCTAAAAATGCAATTAAAAATTAATATTGGAAGATCCATGCATCAAAACGAGGTGCAGAAAAAAGGAAAAATGTGCAGAAAGACGGGCCTGACAATCCTATCATGTCAAAACATGGTTCCGACTGAGATAAGACGTGTTCACGTGGGAAAAACCCAAAAAACATACCCGAAAATGGGATCGAAAATTAATATTGGACGAACCGCTTGCCGGAAGGACATGCAGTAAAAAGGAAAAATGTCTATAGGAAGGGGTGGCACAGGGTGGTCACGTTAAAATGCAGTTTCGATTGAAGTAGGAGGGGTTCACATGCGAAAAACACCAAAAATACGCCCGAAAACACATTTAAAAATTAATAATAATAAATCCAGAAGGAAAGCTCATGATGAGCTAGATGCTCTTAAATCTCAACTGAAGAAGAGTTTTGAGATGAAGGATTTGGGACGGGCCTCTCACATTATTGGTATGTGCATGAAGCACGACAGGCATCAGGGACTACTCTACCTCTCACAAAGGGAGTACATTCATAAAGTCCTTGAGCGTTTCCGCATGCAAGACGTAAAGCCTATTGGCTATCCATTACCTTCTTATGTGAAGGTTTCACAGGCTGATTTTCTGCAGACGGATGAGCAGAGGGCCGAGATGGTCAAGATCCCTTATGCATCAACGGTGGGCAGTTTGATGTATGCAATGATACCCACTTGTCCAAATATTTCCTTTGCAGTTGGTATTGTGGCATGCTATATGGCTATACCTGGAAAAAAGCATTGGGATGCCGTAAAGGGTATCATGAGATACGTGAAGGACACAAAATATATGTGTATTTGCTATGGGAGCCAGGATACAAGAGTTGTGGGCTACACAGACTCCGATTATGCAAAACATGCAGATAGTAGGAAGTCCACTTTTGGCTATGTCTTTTCCTATGCTGGAGGTGTTGTTTCTTGGATATCCAGGGTTTAGAAGTGTACTACTCTCTCTACCACTGAGGCTGAGTATGTTGCGGCCACACTGAGGCTTGCAAGGAGGCCATATGGTTGGGCCATTTGGTTCATGACCTTGGGATTGATACTATACATATGCTGCATTCGGATTCTATGAGTGCTATTCAGCTAGCCAAGAATCTAGTCTTCCATGTGAAGAAGAAACACATTGAAGTGAGGTATCACTTCATACGTGGGGTCGTGGAGGACAAGTATGTTGACCTTGTCAAGATCTCCACTGACAAAAATCCTACGTATCTGGTCATGAAAATCCTCACTACTGAGCGCTTTGCCTTTCTTAGGAGATTGATGGGCGTTGGATGAGATGACGTTTTTCCTCATCCTTTTGTACATGTGTACATTGTACTGTCTTTTCTTTTTCTTTTCACTCCTCCTCACTAGGGTAAGATTCACCTTTAAGTGGGAGGTTGTTGGGGGTAAAGACTCCTCTGCCTAGCCACCCGTGTATTACTACACTAACAGTACTTGCCAGTGCAAACTGCAGGTGGCAGGCGCCTGTCACCATCACTTTATTCTTTATTCTTTTAGTGACAATTTGAATAAAGGAAGGCCTGGTCACACATTGTGACTGTTGGAGTTCCCATTTGTGTCTCTTTTTCTTCTTTCTCTTGCTCTTCGCCATAGCTCACTTCCAAGCAAGCTTTGATCCTTCTCACCTTTCAAGGACCTGATTGCAATATTAAAGTAGGCAGTTGGATTATTTGATCGATTTTTTGCTGTTATAGACCCTTACCACTACACTCGGATGCCATCTATGTACTCAGATCACCTCGACTGACTTGAATAGTTTGAGTCATATTCCATTTGGACGAAAAAAAATCTGTTTGAGTCCAAGTCTTGAACTCTAACCCTGAAGGACCACGCATTCATGGCCTTGGACGGATGAGGCATCACGCTGGATGGCAATGCAACTTGGACTCGGACGTCCAACTCCACAACTTGGACAAGTATACATAACAATATTTCTATTACATCAAACCCATCCGAGGACTGGAGTCCAAGCTAGGTGAGACCCCCGTGGGCCTCTATATGCATAGAACAACTCATAGAGTTTGACAGAATCAAGAATTGTGACCTGAGGGTCTAGAAATAACTACAATCATTGACCATTATTCACTTATCCCACTAGAGACCCAAATTAGCTAATCAAACCTATTATCCCTCAGAAAACGCATCTAGAATGTAGTAGAGACCAAAACTGACCATCAAGAGTGGCCATCACATGTATAAAGAAGCTGTAATTAGCTAAAACTGATTGGAAAGAGTGTGATCTGCATTACTTCCATTAAACTCGCACATTGCATCACTTAAACACTTGGAGTGCACTAGGAAAGCAGAAAGCCTAATTTTGGGTAGTGCACATTGATAAGCACCACTCAAGCTTTTGAGTGCATATAACATTGAGGATTGTTTTGAATAACAAGGAACTCACACAAGATAACATAAGTCAATGAAACCACTAGTAGGAGGATACCCCCAAATGCCAGACGAGTGACCAAGAAAACCAATCACTGAGGACTAAGAAGCTTGAGTCATTGAGCCACTTAGGGAGCAACAAAGACCAATATGATTAGGGATGTAGCTTTACGCAATCTAATCAACATGATTGATACCCTAGTTGCTCAGGAAACCATCGACATGTTAGGGACTAACACCAATCCTGGAGATGATGAACTTGATGTGGCAGAATTCTCAATCAATATCTGGCAGCTTGTAAAATAGTATAACCTGTGAGCCAAAATGGTGCATCATGGTAGACTGACCAAGAAGATCATAGCCAATCTCGAGGAAGAGAGAAATTTGGTAAGAAAAGTATTGCAAAGCAAAGCCACCTACAACCAAGAGTAATGAGCTCAGAAGCTGAGATAAGACATAGAAATGTGTGAGGTCCAATGCCTCTTGGCTCTCGCCACTGACAAAACTAGGGCAAGAACAAATGCTAAGAGGGAGAGAGTGCTAGAGGTAGATCTTACAATGAGGGAGCTTCTCACAGAGTGACTCTTACATAATTCAACTACTGCAAAGTAGAGTGGAGCAGCCCTAGCAACTGTCACTATTGGGGCTAGGAATCACCCCAAACTCTAAGAGCGAAAACCAAGATACCTAGGATTTCTAAGCAACTCAACAAGTATCAACCCAACAATGACATGTACAACTTTGTAGAGTAGTTTAAGTATGCAAGGCAAATGGTCTCACGGACCTTGCTCAACACACACAAGATTTTGGGATTTGCCTAGAAGGCAAAGGATGGATGTGGTATACTAGCCTAGATAATGCTGAACATAATAATTTGAATAACCTCAAGAATCTATTCATCAAGAGATTCTCCGAGGTGGGATACTCCAACAACCTCATTATCAAGTTGATGTGAATGTTAGCCAAAGGGACAAGGACGATATTCAAGACTATGTGACTCACATGCATAGTCTCTTTAAGCCCAGTGGAAAAAAGACCTAACAAACAAGTGGTCTCTATTGTATTCATAAGCAGAATTTGAAGCGAATAGCTTTACAAGGCCTTCTGAGTAACTCAAATCTGTAGAGGGATGTGTTAGCTAGGGTCTTCGAAGAAGTCATACATATGGATGACCTTCTCAAGGAGAGAAGCTCAATAGCCACCACAACTCAAGATAACACTGCCTCTAGACCCTCAGAGAGAGTTGCAACCATTAGCAAAAGATCCAACCAGAGCACACAAGACAAGGGAAAGAGTGTCGGGAGTTGGTGAACATGAAGCTAGAGTTGGTTAAGCTTCAAGAGATGATGAGAAGGCACACATGACCTCACTGCAATGCATGCATTGTGGGGGAAATCACCTTTTAAGCAAGTGCCTCGATTCTAGATCGAGACCATGTGCTAATTGCACTAGGTTTGGCCACAATGCAATGCTTTGCAGATTTTCGAGACAATTCTCATTCTTGCAATCATACAATCAGCTGTATTACCCAGGGAATAGGCCATTGAACTTTGGAAGGGGAGCTTCATCAGCTCTCCTAGCACCCAATGACTCAAAGCCAACCGTGCCTAGGATGGACATCAATCCTACAACGATATCTAGACCACCTAGACCCATTGTGACCCATCCATCGAGTGACACTTTGATGCATGACATCGAGGAGTCGAATGAGGACAAAGCATATGTAAACCCTTATGTCTCATATGACGAAGAGGGTAACCGCAACTTGATAGATTTCACACCAGTTCTAGTGATGGTATTAGGCAAGGAAAGAGGTAGAGGTCTAGGAGGACATAACCAAGAACCCATCACATGCTAGACTTGTGGTCACCCAGGGCACATCTCATCTCACTGCCTTGAAAAGGAGCAAGCCAATCAAGACAAGGCCGACCTAAGATGTCCAAAGTACAGGATCACACACTTGTACGTCGAGTGCCCTAGGTGAAAAACCTCCACTAGTTCAACAATTATGTCATCCTTACCATTGGGGCTATTAGGAGTTGAGACACTTGATGGTGAGACCATGCCTATTTTGTTGTGAATGTCATGATCCAAGAACAAACTAAGTAGGCTGGTATTTCATTACCCAAACCTACCAACCTTGATGCAAATTCAATAGGTAAGAAGAGTCATAGGAGAAGGAGAAAGAGGACTAAGGTGAAGGTTATGCTCAAGACAGACAATACCACCATATTAACCAAGGGGAAGTAAGTCATCGATGCAAAAGTAGAAACATCTGCTCCTAAGACTATCATGGATAGGATACCCACAAGCTGCTTATTGGTACTTTCACCTTGTCCATTGGCTTGCGGATTACACGGGGTCATCTTATTATGCTTAATTTTCCATGCTTCAGTTAGGCTTTTAATCACCTTATTCAAAAAATGGGTTCCACGGTCCGATACTATTTCCTTTGGTGGACCAAAATGGCAGATGATTTGCTCAAGTAGGAAATTGGTAGTCTCTTTTGCATTGTCCCTCGTCGCATGTGCTTTTGACCACTTTGTAAAGTAATCAGTTGCTACTATAATGTATCTTTTCTAAGTAGTATACGACGGGGTAATAGGTCCCACAAAATTGATGCCCCACTTCTCAAATGGAAGGGTAGCCATAATCAACATAAGTGAACGCTTCCTATTCTCTCTACTGTCATGTCTTTGACATGTATCACATCTCTTGACATAGTCAAATGAATCCTGGAAGACAGATGGCCACCAATATCCAGCTCTTAAAGCCTTCTGTAATGTTAATCACCCAGCAAAGTGCCCTCCACAAGCGGAGTCATGGCACTCTTCCAGTATAAATGGAACCTCGTCAGGCATCACACATCAGCGATAGATATCATCAACACCCTATCAATATAGCGTTCCTATGATCAAGGAAAATTTCAATGCCTGCTGTTTAATTTTTCCTCTTCTCCGATTTTGATAAAGTAGCTCCAGTCTCTCCTGTAGAAAGATAGTGCGTTATAGTAGCATACCAAGAGGGAATGGATGCTGTATCAATCTTGAACAAAGTTTCCATATCACTTCCTTCAACCGAGACCTCTTTTGGCTCTCCAAAATCCACAAGACGCTCTACAATGCCCTAAAGCTTCGGCAGCTTGCTCTTAATATCATAATCAAATTCCTGCAAAGTGATTAACCACTTTACTAAATGGTTAGGCAGCTATAACTTATTCAACAACAATCGAAGCCCTTCCGCCTTCATATAAAAAACCACCTTCTCATAAAGAATGTAGTGCCTGAATTTTTTGGTCGCAAATACCATCGCAAGGCACAACTTCTCCATATAGGTGTAACTAATTTCCGATAAACCCAACTTCCGACTAGCAAAAGCTATCGGATGGTACCACTTCTCCTCCCAAATTTGGGATAAGCAACAGCTAATACTATACATGGTTGCTGCTGAAAATATATAAAACATTTCACCCCTTTTAGGTGCTTTTAAAATAGGTGCTTTGGCAAGCTCCTGCTTCACATCATCAAAAGATACTTTGCAAGCATCACTCCATGCAAACTAATAGTTAAAGGACAATAGGTTCATCAGTGGCAATGTTCTTTCTGCCAAGGCATTGATAAACCTCCGATAATACCCTACCGATGACAGAAAGCTATGCACTTCCTTTGGAGTCCGCGGTGAACTCATGGCGACTATGACCTTAATATTTTTAGGGTCAGTCACAATCCCTAATGAACTAACCACATGGCCTAACAATAGCCCATAAGGCACTCCAAAGACACACTTTTGCCGGTTGAGAGCTATGCAAAATTGTCTGCAACATTTGAAATACTTTCGCAAAATAACCAGCTACCTTTATCTTATGGTGTGGCTGCCCCCAAGTCACCAATGAATACTTGAGATGTCACCAAAGGTCTTGTCGGTTTTTCTTTTCCATGAACCAGGTGCATTACATAACCTAAATGCCATCACATGGTACGCAAAGGTATCGAAGACAGCGATAAATGTCATTTCCAGCTTGTCTTGCTCAGCAATCGCCATTTGGTTATACCCTGCAAAGCAATCCATGAACGAATATATTTCCCTACCCACCAATTGATCCAAAATTTGGTCAAAAAATGGCAATGGGTAGTAATCTTTAACCATCTGTTTATTTAGCTCTCTAAAGTCTACACAAAGACGGATTTGATTATTCTTCTTCTTTCTAATCACAACTGGCGAACACCATTCAGTATGCTAAACTGGGAAGATCAAACCTGCCTTTCGCAACTTCTGAGGCTCTTCAAGCAGCCCGTCCCTTAGTTCAAAAGGCATACGCCTTACTTTCTGACATATAGGGCGGGTACCTTCCTTTACAGGAATGGTATGCATAGCTAGACTGGGAGGAATACCCCTAAGTTCGACATCATGGCCCCAAGCAAAGATGTCGCGAAACTCTTGAACTAGGGACACATAGTCCTCTCTCTCTTCTGAACTAAGCATGGAACATAATTTGATTGGCCGTGAATCATTAGGCGTGCGAAGGTCCAACTCAATAACGTCTGCACCTCTTATTCAATCTTGAGGCTCTATCGGCTCATTCAAGGTTATCTGATAAATATCCTCTGTAGTGGACCCTTCTTTAGATCCATCACTCGATGACATCTCACTACTAGATGGATCATCTACTATTTCTAGTTCAGTGGAGGATAATGGAGCTCTCTCACTCTAAGGAGACTCAGGGTAAGCATCCACTATTACACGATGGGCACCTCAACCTAGAATCACTCGACCAACGGGTATATCAACTTGACAGTCTGTCTGTAGAATCCATGGCCTGCCTAGCAAAACTCGATAGCTAGGACGTCCTGCAAACCTTATCACCCTAAAGTCTAGATAGCATTCCATGCTCGCAATTGTAACGTGGACTTTAGTTATGAAACCTTCCAGTTGTCTTAGACTATCATCAGCCATCCTAAGAAGTGTGGAGCCGTCTTTTTGGATCTCTAGACCTAACCTCTCCATCAAATCTGAACTCATGATATTGACGGAGAATCCAATGTCCACGATAGCATGCTCCACTAATATTCCATCCACATACGCTGGAACCCTAGGGCAATGCTTTTCAACATAATCGAACCAATCTTCTCCCACTCTAGCTATGCCCAAAGGTTCTACAATATACCCTATATGCAGGATTTTCTTGAATTCCTTGCGTACTCCTAGAGAAAGTTTAATCAATTATAGGAGATTTACGTCTGGTTTAACTTCGCAAAGAAAACTTGCTAGCTCAAAGTCATGGTAGTTAGCCAAAGTACTCTTCTCGTGCCAAACCATTCTCTCCTTTGGTCTTTCAATTGGCTTTGGTACCTATTTTTTAGCCTTTATCTTCTTTCTTGGCAATCCTTTATCCTTCTCAGGATCAACTTTACTACCAATAGGTCTTAAAGGTCCACCTTCCATATCAAGATTCAGGACTCGCTTTTCCCTAGCATCTTGCTTAGGGCTTCCCTCAACAAGTTTTACAATTCCTTTGTCACCCTCTTTGATCTTTTGACCTCTTATTACGGTTTGTAGATTAGAAGTTTCAGCATCATTGACACATACGGCCTCAATAAGGCTGACTCCACTACCATGAGGCAACTCCTCTACAGTAGCCTTTCCTCGTTGCAGCATTTGTCTTGGTCCCTCATCTTGTTGGACATCTGTTGTCCCATCGGCCTAACCACTTGATTAGGAATTGGCTGCTGACCTACTAGGACAACATTAGGATTCATTGTTTGGCTTCCACCACTTAGTGGGTCCATTTGACTAGCCATAGGCATAGTCATACTAGGAGGAGCTGATAACATAGGCAAAATTGGCATGATACCCCCTCTTCCATTCGCATTTGACGTGGGATCCCCTTGACTCCCATTGGTCAAGGCCAAATTATTACCATTCCAATTTATCCTTGCTGCATAAACCGCTTGCAAGCATGACTCTACTCCTTCTGCTTGGGTAATAGCAGTGTCAATATCGGCCAAAGAAACACTACTAAGCTGCACTTGGATATTGAAATCCAATCCATGTAGGAAATATCACAACTGTGCAACCACTGGAATGGGAATATAAGTATTAATTTTGTGAAGAACCTGCTTTAATTTCTTGGCATAGGCCTGGACATTCTCATTTGGCTCTTGGCGTGTTACAGTCAAGACACGCAACCAATATTGTCCACCCTTCTCAAGAGCAAACTCTCTACGAAAAGCCATAAAGAATTGGGCACTACTAGTTATGGTTCCGGATTCCAAACTGTGATACCACACTGCCACTCTTGCTTTTCAAGTCATGTTGAAGAACATCATTATGTGTCCTTCATCTTGGATTCGATAGTTGAACATGAGTGTTTGAAACTCCTTAATATGGACTTTTCCATCTTCTTTTGCTAACCCATGGAAAATGGTCAAAGGTGCTCCTAATGTCAGTAAATCCGGTGTACCTACTGGAATTGTGATGTGTTGTGCCATGGCTACAACCGGATTGACAACAGGAGTTTGTGTAGATACAACTACACCCCCACTTGAAGTGGGTTGAATAACTGGAAGAAGGGAAGTACTAAGACTTCCACTTGCACTCGGAGAGCTACTCGTAACACTTAGGTTATTAGAACCACAACACTTATTCGTAGTGGGCTGCTTCTTTGAGGAGAATAGCATCTTACAATCTCCAGCTGCTTGCCGTCTAGCCCTCTCAGCATGTTCTGCTTTTTGTATTTTGGCTTGACAGTCCTTGTGAGAGGACATAAACCGAATATTTGGTCCCTAAAAACCCTAGATTCAAGAACCACCACTTGTTGGTGGCTCCTGTCAAATGCACCACTGATGGGACCTAAAATGGGCCGTCACTGGCTATAGCACTAGCTAGACCTCTAACATGCACAAGACAACCCCACGACCTCGCAGTCAGGAGCGTCTATAGGACACATTGCCCTACCATCATACGTATATTTTGCATTTGTATCATGTTTTGTGGTCCAACCCTTAACCTTCTCAGATTCCTCAGAGGGAGACCCTACCCATTTTGGTGTAATTGACCACGTAGAACAACATAGGAGGCACCCCTCGGTTGATTGTTGTGGCCCCATTGTGACCCTCCTACACCTTGGGGATTGGCCCCTCGATGCGTCACTAACACATATAACACATACGAAACAGACTCCACTCTTGGTACCAATATTATATCATTCTAGGAATGTACCAGTCCTCACTTACTTGTCCCCTTTGGACCCACCATCTAGACCTACAGCTTGGGTGCCTTACTCTCTCCAGTGTGGATCATTTATACTTCAACCAATTACTATGCATGCTAGGAATAGATACCATGTGTATATAATTCATGCAAAAGTGAATGCCTTATTTTTTTGTGCACAAACAATTATGGTTTAAAATCAGCCTATGTGTCGTGCAAAAATAGCCCTTTTAATGAGTTTTCGCTAATACACAATGCTTCATTGTAGGAACCTAGCACCAAGGCAATCCTCATGCTGCTAGATATATTATTACCAAATAAACCAGATCCTAAATGTTATGCATAAAGAGAACATTCAGAATTTGTATTATTTCAGCGCTTAACCTATTATATAACATCATCCTCCCCCTCACCGTTTAAATTTTGCTGCGGTACATAGGTGTAGAGGTTCTTTTACATCATTTTTTTGTATGTAAAAGCAATAAATACATACTTTAACACAAAGGAAAAGGTCCAAAATGAGGCTTAACCTCATGCTTTAGCACCCCATCAGACATTCACATACATAGATCTTATTTTTTCAAATTTTTCTAGCACAAGAAACCCATTTTTTTCTATTTTTCTTTATTTTGTATATTTATTTTTAATATAAAATAGGTATTTTCTAGTTTTTTCTTGATGACTGATCATTTGAACTGAAACTCAACGTTTTTCCTTATTTTATTCCATGTCCACTCATTCTTTCCCATTTAAAATCAAAGAAACTATCAATTTTCATCAAAATTAGTATTTTTTCGGGTTTTGAAAATTTATCATTGCTATAAATCAATATGGGTTCTACATAACAGTGATTGTAGCCCTCAAACATAATGCAAGGAGCATTCAAATAAAATTTTAGCCCATGTGCACACCATTTAGACCATGAACGATAAAAAACAAGCAAAATTATTTCATAAAATAGAGCATACCACCTATTTGCATTTTTTGGGGTTTTTGAATATTTAATTAGGACTCTGTATCAACCAACCATCCATGGATTTCATCATAGTTCTTCAGCCTTCAGCCTCCTCAGCCTCTTGGAACAATCCGGTGCCTCCTAGACAAGCATCCATCTCTCGATTCTCTTCTTGATTCTTGCCATATGAAGTGCCTCTATGCAAGAGAGAGAGGGAGGAGAGAGAAAGATTGACTTTTTATCTCCACAACCAGGCAGCCATTTGATGAACGGACTGGAGTGATGAGGAGCGAAGATTGAATGTAGACCGGGCATGTAATCAGTTGGGGGGTTGTTTATAGGCTCTCCAACCCCCCCCTCTCGATCAAGAATGATAATGGTGCCTTCTTTCTGACTGCACGTGAAAAATGCCCCCCCCCCCCCCCCCCCACACGATTTTGATAAAATTGAGGCTCCAAGGGGAGGCCCCAAAAGGCATACCCTTTGGGCCCCCGTAAATCCTATTTACACTTGGCCCTTTGGCCCTTGGCCTTTCTTGCACTCCCTCTCCATCATCTGGTGTTCGAATTGTGGTCTGAAAAATCTTGGTCATCCGTCTTGAAGTCCTCCACTGTCGGGCATCTCCCAAGGTTTCGTCTAACATGCCAAAAAATTATGAAAATTCACCAACTGTCATCTAGTGGGTCTTTTAAGCACTTTCGAGCATTGTCGCTTAAAACCGTACTGATTGCCATTGCGGCCTTCGACGAAGTCTATTTTTCCCCTGAAATTCAGATTTTTTTGGCTATTTTTAAGCACTTCTCGGTATCAAAAATTATCTATCAAAGGGAGTAAGGAAGTGTGGTGGGAACATGGACAGGAAATGAGAAGATGGGGGAGGACAAGGAAAAAGGGGAGAAAATACCCGATCAATGATGAAAAGACATTGCGTAAAAATAGGAATATGGGGTGTATCTTTAGGTTGAAATAGAAGGGGTAAAATGACATGTGGGGTATTTTGAAAAAGAGACAAATAAGTGTCACACCTATGAGCCATGTGTTGATAGTAGGTCAAGGATGGAATTGATGGTCCTAAGGCAGAACGTCTAGCATAGGCCTCAAAAAATAAAAGTTCAAAAGGAGGTTTCTTGGAAAGATGGGATAACGAATCCACACTCAGTTGGTTGGCATTTTGCACATGAGACGAAGCCTTTAAATATCTTTGATTTAAGATCACAGAATTGAGCATAGGATGCCAAGAATCCTCTAGACAGTCAGCTACTCCAGAAGAATACTTTTGAAACATTTCATCAATCTTAAGCTCCAACTGGTGAACATAGAGTACTGCTTGCAAGACTATATCTCCAACATACCAAGAGAGATCTTAATCATCTGGAATTAACAAGTTACCTCTGAGGTACATATAGGACATCAACATTAAATCTGGGACTACCGAATCCTCAAACACCATCCTGACCACTTCAGACAACATATGCGTAGACCAGGTTCCACTCTAGCTATCCTCTGGAGGAGATAGATCCATGGTTGAAAGTTTAACATAAAAGACCAACTTCTATTGTTGATAATGAACAAAGAAAGAGTGGGCAGGAGAAATAAACTCCATAAACTGCTCAAAAATAGTCCATAAGATATCCATTCTAGACTGCAATCTCTCAACCTTGGCTTGAAATAAAGGACATAAAGTGGCATTTCGTTGAAGAGCTGCCAAGTCCTACTGAGACATAGAAGGAATCATAGGGACACTAGGACTTGGGAGAATGGATCATGACTACGCAAGTTAGTCCTTCAACTGTTTAATCTGGGAGGCTTGGGATTCCATTGTATTATGAGCAGTCTGCAAGTCTGACAGTTTCGTATCCAGAAGAGTCTTGAATTCTTGAGCTTCTTTGGACATTTTCTCTTTCTCTTCAAAAACCCTAGTGACCTCTGGTTGAGCTTCTGCTAACTGATTTTTCAAAGAAGATATTTCTTCTCTTTGGGTCTCAATCATTTTGGTCTACTACTCCATCTGCTTAAACAAATTGGAAAGAGTGTCTTTGGCAGAGGCTAGCTTGGCAGTTGCCTTATTCATCTAGTCTTTGGATTGCCACAATTCTTCATAGAAAGAAGAATATAACTATTGAGCACAAGCTGTCACTCACTGAGAGTTCAATAGAACTCTGGATGTCTTTGCAATGGAAAAGGATGGCATCCCATGTCACTAAGTGGTTCAGTGAAGGAACTGATATATCCAAAGAACCCTCTCGATGTGCCCTGAATAAGTTGTTGCATGTGAGGTAGGTAGGGACATCACTTCTAGAGGTAGCAGAAACTAACACTGAAGGAATGCTTGGTGAAATTGTCTTTGCTACACGCTTCAAGCACTTCCACTGAATGACGAGTGGAGGAGGGGAGACAATATCCTCTATGTCAATGGGTTTTGAATCTTCTGAAGGTGGAGGGGGAGGAACTGGATTAGATGGAGGAGGAGGTATGTCGCAAAGTGTGCAATGAAACTTTATAATAGCCCACATAGCCAAGAAATCCCCTCAATTGCTTAAGGTTGGTTGGGACTGTCAAGGCAGCAATCTTCTCAATCTTAGTAGGATCTGTTGTTGCTATCCCTTGTGCAGAGACTGTGGCCCAGAAGAACTCTTGATGAGATAACAAAAATACATTTTTTAGGGTTAAGAGAAATCCCATACTCTCAGCATCTGTCAAAACATTGCTCTAGGTATCCCCAATGCTCATGAATTAGGCTATAGACACAGAAGTCATCAAGATACATGTCAACGAAATCATGTAGATGGTTTTGGAAAGCAGCCATCATCACTTGTTGGAAGGTAGTAGGAGCATTACATAGCCTAAACAACATCACTTTGTAAGCATAGATTCCCCATTCTGTTGTGAAGGTTGTTTTGGATTGGTCCTCTTCTACGATTTGGACTTGGTTGTATATGCTGAATCCATCCAAGAGGAAATAGAGCTCATGGCTTACCATTGTGTCCAACAGTTGGTCTGTGAATGGGATAGGGAAATTATTCTTCTTCATCTTCAAGTTCAACTTTTAGAAGTCCACACATATTCGAAGTTTCCCGTTCTTCTTGGGTACTATCACAATGGGGGCGAAACCCATTCATAGTTAGCCACGAGATAAATGAACTCAGCTTTAAGGAGCTTCAATAATTCAGCCTTCACCAGAGCAGAATAATTGAGATTCATACGCCTCTGTCTTTGCCTCACAGGTTTGGCATCAAGCTCCAGATCGATGTGGTGTTAGCATATTGTTGGATCAATCCCCTTTAGATCTTTATACAACCATGCAAACATGTCTAAGTTCTCCTTTAGTAGGTCTTGTGGGACCATTAGTTCATATTCTGGAAGATTTAGACCCACTTTCAGGTGATGTTTAGTACCATTAGCATCCAGGAATGTCAATTGCCTTTCACCTTCCACTTCACACATAAATGTCCCACGGATTGCTTCTAGGTAGAGATCCGTGGATAGAGATCCGACTCCTTCAAGGGAGTGGTCTCATCTTCTGATGATGCATTGGAACTACTACTATCTTTTAATGGAGGCTTAGCTCACTCTTTGGGAGGTTGAAAGGATATCATTGAGGTTTCGGGTTTGGGTTGGGGGTGAGTTACTTCTTGGCTCAAGAATTTGCATCCAAGAACGTCATATAACTGGAACTTCCTACGTTTTGTTTGACCTGCAGGGCCAGGGGTTGTTGGTAGGGTGCATCGTCATCATCTTCTTTAAGGAAGGGTAACTTTGGATGACAAGAGCCACTGCTAAAGGAAGGCATATTCTTCTTAATTAATTTCTTATAAAGGCTTTGCGTATGATTTGATTCATGGATCGGTCCAAAGGGTACCACAATCATTCTATCAAATAGAAAGGGATCTTCTGCTTCTGAGGCTTCAGTAATGTCAGGAATGTCTTCCTCATCTCTGCCTTCTATGAATAGGATATATCCTTCTAGCTCGCTTTCATAATCTTTGTCTACATTATCACTTTCATCCTCTTCAGGTTCTATTTCTATATCTGTGGGTGTTTTGTAAGAGAAGAACAAGCTCTCTATTATGTCCTCTGCTTCTGCTTCTATCTTTGATTCTATCTCTGACTCTACGATTGTCATGTAACAAGGAGAACATTACATCCATGCTTTTATTTCGCTGTGAGAGGTGATTTCAAAAGTCAATTTGGGTTTAGGCAGGAGGTATTCTCCCATGGACAAAGGCTTTGCTTCCTTCGGTAGTTGGCTTACAATGCCCACTATTAGGGACTGTGCCTCTGTTTTCTTGGGAAAGATTTGTTTGACACCCTCTTCATCTCCTGATGTACCATTTGTTACTTCACTGGAGGAGTCTGTTATGACTTTGATGGACGTATATCCATTACCTTTTTGTGATCCATACAACTTCAACACCACTTTATTGGGTCCTCTACTTAGTGTTAGGGTTCCTTTGAACCAATCCGTTCTTGCTCTTACTTCAAAAAGCCAAGGTCTTCCCAACAACAAAGGGTATAAGGTCTCGTATGAATTTGGTTTGACCACCAAATATGTCAGCCAATAGTCTCTTCCTGCAAGGGTTGTTTTTATGTATGGGAGGAAGCCCAACAATTTGATTCTGCTTTGGTCTGCCAATCTGATAAGCCATTGCATAGGCTGCATTCCTTGCAAACCTATATCCTTCATTGTCACATCCATCATTATGTTTACGGATGAGCCTCCATCAATCAATACATCTACAATAAAGCACCCTTCAATCCATATGCCAATCTTTGGGGTTCCAGGATCCAAGAAGGCGTTAGCCACATCTACTTCCTTCACGGGTTCTGACGCTCTGTTGGATTTGGTTGTTGTTGGGGAGAAATCCTTAGGCCATGCCTTCTTATCAAGATGCTTTTAAATCTTTTTCAGCAACTAGGAGACAACATCAGCAATTGTAGGAAGGTTAGGTTTGGTTTAAAGGTGTCTAGGTCTTTGACCAAATCATACTCTTTGATAGGATCCACAAGCTTTTCCAATCGTCTGGGAAATGGGGCCACGCCCACTATTATCTTTCATTTTTCTTCTAGCAACATCTGCGCTTCTTCTTCATGAGGAGGTACTTCTGCATCCTCTATTTCTTGGACCTTTGGTCCTGTCTCTATAGCTCTCTATGGCTCTGTAGTGCTCTATACTTCCTTACTCTGGATTGCATTGTTTTGTTTTTTCCCAGGAAGGTGAACTTCACAGTCTTGGTAGAAGGAACATTCCCTTTTGGAACTACGGGTTCTCCTTTCTTTGCTTGCATTATTATGGCCACTTCCAATTCCACCAAATTGGAAGTAGGTTCTTGGGTCTTCTGTTGGGTATCAGAAGTAGATTTCATAGGGGCTGGACTTGGAAAATATTTTGCAGTATGGCTTTCTCCTTTGCATCAACTGCATAAAGGCTTGTAATCCATAGATCTTCTAGGGTTTGGACAATTTGGTGAGATATAACCCTTTTCTCTACATCTGTAACATTCCACCTCTAATCTCTAGCCACCACCAACAGATTGTCGTCCTCTCTACCTTTGAGAAGGAAACCTCCTTGGACCAAAAATAGGACCAAACTCCCTAGGCTTTGGTCTAATGTCTTGCGTTTTCATTTCGATTCTAGCAAGTTGAATCTTGCATCTTCATCTTTCTTTCTTCATTCATGCATCTCTTTCAGAGAGCAAATATCCTCTGTATGGTTCTTCCTCAAACAATATGAACAGAAGGCTCTAGGAATGGTTGATTTTCAAGTACATTTAGTGGCTAAATGCCATGCTTGATGGCACTTTTTGCACCATGTATTAAAACGCATCACATCTCTCCCACCTCTTGTAGGAGTGGATATATTGGCAATATTCACCTTCAGCATCTATAGCTGCTTTATAATCACATCCATAAGCTCTTTCTTGATACTTGCCATTAAATTGGATAGGTAGTCCTTCAAATTTTCATCTCCTGGAGTACTTGTTGTAGGGTTTTGGGAAGCTTCTGTAATTACTTCATACACGGGTTGGGTTGATCTAAGAGTTCCTCTGTTCTGGTTTTAATTCAAAGCTCCTGTTGAGACTTGGGGTTGTTGATTCCAGTGGATAGGATCCCACTGTTGTTGAGTCGCCATTGGAGGAACTATTTGAGGCCACTACTATTGTGGTTGAACCATCATTTGAGGCATTGCCATCCGTGGGGGCCACTGTGGATTAGGTGCATTGTACTATGGCACTATTTGCATCTAGGGGTAGGTGTTGAGAGTGGAAAAAGACTGAATTTTTGACTGATTTTTGTTATTTTTGAGGTCTGAATGGTTGATTTTTGATGAATTTAGAGTGATGTATGGTTGTTAATGGAAGTGTTTGAGAGTGTTTTGGATGATATTGATTATTTTTTGGAAGTTCATGATGATTCTTAGTAGAAATATGAAGCTTTGTGATGTTCTGATAGGTTTTGTTGAGGTTTTGATTGGTTCTGATACCTTCTGTATAGCTTCTGTTTTGTTCTAATTTTCTTCTGTATGAAGCATGGATTGATGATTGATGAAGGTTGAAATATTTTGGAAGTTTATTGAATAGTTTTTGATAGTTTGGAATGGTTTTATTATGATTCATGAGGATTTGATGTTCTTTGATGACCTTCTGTAATCCTCTGTAAACCTTCTGTAGAACCTCTGTCTCTGTTCTGTCTCTGCTCTGTTCCTATTCTGTTTTGTTCTGTAGATCTTCTGTAAGTGTTCTGTGGAATGTATGTGTGAGTTTGGGAAAGTTTTCTAACTTTTGAAAAGGATGAATCTAAGTTCAAAAGAGCTAAAACAAATGGAAGAAGCAGCTCTGCTGAAGACTAAAAAGAAGACTAGAGTGATAGAGACAAAAGCGAGATATGAAGGGTTACTGTAGTGGTTATGATGCCTCTTCGACACAGACATACCTCTTGGGAGGTGTATCCACGACCTAAGAAGGATTATTGAGAGTCATTATTGAGTATTGTAGTGAGGATATGATGTACTATTGAGAGAGAGAGAGAGAGAGAGTCAGAGATAGCCAATTCTATCAAAACAGTGTATCTATATATGAGAGATTGAGAGAGAAAACTATGAAGGCATTGAAGATGAATACTATGTGATTGATTTCCATTCAAAAATGGTGTATTCCTTTGTGTTCATTGTTCTATTGATGGATTTTATGAAGATTTTGAAGATTATGGTTGATTTTATCAAATCCATGGGAGATATCTACTATGATACTGTGTGAAGATTTGCTCTTGTCTTTGTTTTGGTCATCAAAAGAATGAAATAAATGCTTGTTGATGTTACAAGATATATTTTCTTGCAGTATAATCCCCTTTTCCTTGGTGTTCCTCTTGGAGCCCCATGTTTTTGGTGTGCAGCTGGGGAAACTTCCATCAACAAGCATCAGAAGAGGCTGAAAATGAAAGAAATGGCATTGCCAAGAAGAAAAAAAATCAATGGATGTTTGCAAAGTTCCTTCTTCCACTGAAGAGTTGGAGATTCTCATTATCAAAGCCACTTTCCACAAGAAGTTCTTCCCACAATTGCAGAAACATATTACCATCATGATGCAAGCTCTATGCGGTGGACTATTTCCTCTTCCTATTGAGGCAACAGAGATGTGCATCTTGGTGGCAAATTGTTTGGGAACAAACTGAAGAGCAGAAGCAGAGAGAATGACCATCCATGGAAGATTTGGTATCCATTGAGAAGTTTCCAAACATCATTAAGTGGGAGATTATGAAGAAGCTTTAGGAATCGTGGTCTGTGAAGGTTCACGAAAACAAGAAGGAAAAGAGTTGGGATTTGTTCGTGGATGCTCAATAGCAAGATACGTGGGATGCTTGGTGCACTGACAATCTTCTGTTTGTCCAATTAGTAACCCATTGAAAGTTGGTAGACAGAGTGTTTTTCACAACATACATTTTTGAAACCATCAGAAGCTAGCATTATTATAATGATGGCATAACAACTATCCTAAGAAGAATGAGTTTTGATACTTTCAGATCAGAATATCTCCCCCTCTGTAGTGATTTAAAAGTTGAATTTAGAGACGTTAAAAAGAAGGAAGTAGAGGAGATGTTGGCCAGAGAATCCCCCAAAGTTTGAAGCTCTCTTTGATTCTATTTTGTTGAGTACTGAACAATTGGTTGGAGCCAAGCCCCTGATGAATGATGCAATCAAGAGGCAAGCGTTAGAACGAGTCCAGAGGTACGTGAGAAGAGAGAAGGCAAGAATCAAGACTGAGAACGAGCTCGCAGAAAAAGCCTCCTTTGACACCCTAAAAGCACTCTTTACAGAAGTCCCCATGGCAACTCAAGGTCCCCTTCCTAGTCAGATTCTTCATGGAAATATTGATGATAGGCCAACAAATGTAGTCCCATTGCCAATTTTTAAGGGAGAGTACAATGAAGACCCTGATCTTCATGTAGCAGAGTTTATGGTAGCATGTGTGGCTAACAATGTCAGAACCCCTGAGCATTGGTTAGTGATATTCCCCACCACTTTCAAGGGCGTGGTGTTTCAGTGGTATGAGAGACAAGTAGTAGGAACTTTTGGCACATGGGATGACCTGAAGTTGGCCTTCCTCACTAAATTCAAGTGTGAAGGTTTTGAAGAGTGGATGCGAGAGGAGTTCATGAACCTAAATCAGTCCTCTGGAGAAAGAGTAGAAGCTTATGTCTCGTGAATGAAATCCATCCTGAAGAGATGGACTGGCCATCATTTGGACGAAGGTATCCAGAAAGGAGTGTTTCTCAAAGGCCTACAACCAAAAATCTGCAAGTTTGTGGAATTGAGAAGACCAATCAATCTGCAAGCTGCAATGGAAGGTGCAAGATTGTATGATGAAGTTGAAGCAAGGTTGTCAATGACTCCAAGAAGAGGAGTCTTGCCTCCTCCCATGCCACAAATGGTATACCCACCAAATGCAGTTCCAGGGACAGCTCCCTATCCCTATCCCGAGATGCAAATAGTGCCCCAGTAAAATGCACCTAATCCATTGTGGTCGCCACAGACGACAGTGCCTCAAATGATGGTTCAACCACAACAACAGTGGCCTCAAACAGTTCCTCCAATGGTGACTCAACAACAGTGGAAACCTACCAGCTGGAATCAACAATCCCAAGACTCATCAGGAGCTATGAATCAGAACCAGAACAGAGGACCTTCTGGATCAATCCAACCAGTGTATGCAGTAATTACAGAAGCTTCACAAAACCCTACTACAAGTACTTCAGGAGGTGGAAAATCTGAAGGACTACTTATCCAACTCAGTTGCAAGTATCAAGAAAGAGCTTTTGGATGTGATTACAGAGTAGCTACAAACGTTGGAGTGAATACCGCCAATATATCCACTCCTGCGGGAGCTAGGAGAGATGTGATGTGTTCTAATACATGGTGTGGAAAGTGTCATCAAGCGGGACATTTAGCCATTTAATGTACTCGAAAACCAACCATTCCTGGAGCCTTTTGTTCCTACTGTTTGACGAAGAACCATACAGAGGATATTTGCTCTCTGAAAGAGATGCACGAACGAAGACAGAAGGATGAAAATGTAAGATTCAACTTGCTAGAATCCAAAATGACAACACAGGATATTGGACCAAAGCCTAGCAAATTTGGTCCTAATTTCAGTCCAAGGAGGTTTTCCTCTTGATGGGACCTAAAATGGGCCGGCACTGGCTATGGCACTAGCCGGACCTCATGCATATGACAAACAACCCCACCACATGGCCTCACGACCAGGAGCGTCTAAAACTCACTTTGCACTAAATGCTTATGACGATTTTGCATTTGTATCCAATATGTAGTCGAACATTCACATTCCCTTCTCCTCAGAGGGAGATCTCATAACATATAGGCATAATGTCTCGTAATATCCACATAGGAAAGCACCTCTTGACTGATTGCCACAGCTCCACTGCGACACTCCTACACCTCGGGGATTAGCCCCAAGACACGTCGCTAACACATATAACATTCGCACAAACTCCACTCTTTCATAATTCAGTGTTCTAGGAGATTTTGATTTGCCTCACAAAACTTTCCCCAACGGAAGTACCCGTCCAAACCTACAGCTTTGGTTTCCTGTCCTCTCAGCATTGGTCAAAGTTTATCTAACAAGTGCAATGCATTCCAAGAGATACCACATGGCATGCTTGATGCAAGGTGTATGACGATTGCGCACAACCATTTTATGATTTAAAAACAACCAGCCATGTGAAGTGCAGAAAACAACCCTTTCATGAATTTTAACTAAGTGTTACGTGCTGCACTGCTTTAGGGACTAGCACCGGAACTTCCATGCTACTAGTCACATATATTTAATTATGGAATGATCCCTAAATGCTATGCACAAAGAGGAAAATCAAAATTTGTATATTTTCAGCAATTAGACCGTCACACAAACTTCATCCCCCCCCCCATCGTTTAGGTGTTGCTACGATACATAGGTGTAAATGGTTGTTATGTGTCATTTTTGTAAATGAAAACCAATAAACACGTATTATAACACAAAGGATGAGGCCAAACTGAGGCTTGATCTCATTCTTTAAACTCGCCAAACATTCACGCACATAAATCTTATATTTCTATATTTTTTTTAGTGTGAAAACCCCCATTTTTCCTATTTTTTTCTATTTATTATTCATGAAAAATAGGCATTTTCTGATTTATTTGTGTTGGCTTATTATTTTGATTGAAACATAACATTTTCTCTGATTTTATTCCATTTTCACTCCTTTTTCCCAACTTAAAATTGGAAAAAACCACTAATTTCCATTAAAAATGACATTTTGCGGGTTTTAAAGAATTACTAACGATTCTAAATCATTACGGGTTCTACATTTTTGTAGTTACAGCCCTCAAACATGATGCAAACAAGGTTCAAACAAAAATTCATTGCATATGAACAACATTTGGACCATGAAACAACAAAAACAAGCAAATTTCTTCATAAAATTGGAGCATATCGCATGTCTTGCGTGTTGCGGGTTTTTTAATAATTATTCTGGGCAGCCCACAAATCGATCAGCATCCATTCTTCAGTGCTGAACCTCTTTCCTTAGCCTCCTCTTCATCTTAGAGCAATCCGGACAAGCATCCTTCAGTCCCTCTTCTTCTTGATTTCTTGCACATGAATTGTATCTATGCAGGAGAGAGAAAGACTGGTTTTTTTATCTCTACAGCTAGGCAACCAATGGAGAGTGGAGACCGGCGATGGAGAGTGAAGATAGAAAGAAGAACAGCCATGAGATCATTTGGGGGGGTTGCTTTCAAGCTCTCCAACCCCCCTTCTCATAAAACGTGGATATGGCGCCTCCATCCCTGTCAGGCGGCGAAAAAAATGTCCCCCCCCCCCCCCATTCTCACGAAAATTTTCCCACTTGACTTTTTGAGCTTGGCCTCCTGAGCACTCCCTTTTCCATGTCCGGTGCCTGATTCTTGGTCTGAAAGATCTTGGGCGTCCGTCTTGAAGTCTTCCACTGTTAGACATCTCCCAGGGTCTTGTCTCGCATGCCAAAAAATTGTGAAAATTCACCAACTGTCGTTTAGTGGGTCTTTTAAGCATTTCTGAGCATTGCCGCTTAAAATTGTACTAATTGCCACCGCCGCCTTTGACAAAGTCTATTTTCCCCCAGATATTCGTAATTTTTGGCTATTTTTAAACACTTCTCGATATAAAAAATCATCTGTCATTGGCGACCACGGGATAGGGCGACTCAGCTCGTCGAATCCCACGAATAGATCTGCACATAAACAACAAAAAGGAGCATCAAGCTGATACAAAAAATACACAACAAAACACATCATAGCTCATACCCTACCCCTTGACAAAACCAATGCATGAAATCCACGAGGAGTAGGCCTAGCATAATCTGATAGAAGGCCCGAAGCCAGTCGGTAACCAACTACTCCAACATAGCCAAGCTAAAAAGAACTATCAAAGAGGTTGCCCTAAGTGGTGGTCTGAACTACCTACCTGACTAAAGACAACTCAACTAGGAGCTCCTCCTAGGCGAGGACTCTTATAGCCTGATCAAGAAATATTTTCTTTTAGCACAATTTTTCTTTTTAGTTTTTATTTTTCCATACTCGAGTGTGTAAAAAGAAGGTAGTTGAGCGTAGTGACCCAAGGAGAACAGGGCATTGGCCTCAGGTCCTGTCTTGGTACCCAAAAACCTACCAAGCCCTCGTGAGGCGACACTTAATCCTTTTCTAACGCTCACTTTTATTTTGGCTCTAACCTTCTTTTATTTTCCTTGCTTTTCAGCTAGTTGCCACCCCTAGAAAGACAAGGCATCGGCCCCGGGTCTTACTCATCCCCAGGAACCTACCAAGCCTTTGCAAGGCGATAAACAACAGCTCAAGGATTTTTCTTTCTTTCTTTTTCTATTTTTATAGGGGTTAGAATCCCTTTTTACACACCTCTATATATTCATATATTGTCTTTGAGATCTTTAGGATTTTGTCTCTTTCCATCATTATTTTAGCAGGCTTCTCTAACTGCCTCACAATTAACAGGAACTCCTAGAATGGCCGCCTAGCAGGCTGGCAGAACAGGGTCACTAGAACTGCCTTCTAAGACAGGTCTTTCAATGCCTGGCAATGCCTTGCAGGAGGCAATGACTACTCAGACCTCCCCTAGACATACCTAACCTAAACCTTGGACTTCATGCCTCAATTTCCGGTCCCCAACAAGAAAGAAAACCCTCACCCGCACATATATCATTAATTGCTTAAGGGAAAAACTCCAAAAGGGGATGAAACCACTTCGAATGGCCACAAGAAGCTTCTTCGCAGCAAAGGCTCCCTCCAACGACTTCGTCAACCTGTGTGGTGCAATCACTAAAAACAACAAAGCATTAAATGTACCTGCACTAAATAGAGATAGGGCCCTCTTGGCCTAAAGAAATATCACATTTCACTGCAAACTAACTGGCCCTCTTGGCCTAAAGAAATAGATTATTAAAACTTGAAAACAACTAGCCCTCTTGGCCTAAAGAAATCAGACATTAACTACTTAAAGCTACTGGCCCTCTTGGCCTAACGGAATCAAACAAAACAGCTCATAGTGATCCCTCCTTGGAAGAAGGCAGATATACGCAAATACACTCCATTCCAAGAGGGAAAATAGGGCTCTCAACCCTAAACTAAATGCATCAAATTATGGCCCATACCTCCTGCATATATAGCAAGAGATGTACGCATAACATGTCGTCGAATAAACCTATGGGACCAAGATAATAACGGTAGATGGGTCTCGGCTACTCTTTGCATTACCCATATCAACTATTGCCTGCCATATAATGCATGGTCTGATAACATCCCCCACAAGCGACCAGGTCCTGTCTCCGTATCAATAGCAACATCCGGACTAGGACCACAGTTGAAAAAGAGGTCCTCTTCATAAGCAAAATTAGCTAAAGGAATCCGCGAACTGATTCCAATAACGTGGAATGAGCTAAAGAGGTATGCTCTCAAATTCATCAAGTAAGGTTATAGCAGTTCGATGATACATATGAAGGAGAGGATTCTGGACTGTATATGTCCCATTGAGTTGATTTAAGATTAGCTGGGAATCCTCTTTTATTAACAACCGCCTAATGCCACCTTTCTTGGCAATATTCAATCCCATAATCAGAGCTTTATACTCGACCATGTTGTTAGTGAATCCTACCCCGAGGTAAGCAGCTAATTCCATTATAACTCTATGTCAGGGATCGTGGATAACTACTCCAACACTTCCTTTTCTATTAGGGCCCCTGGACGCTCCATCAAAGTATAATGTATACGTCTATAATGGGTTTACACAGCCAGCCATCAAGAACTCCCCTATTCGTAATTATGATAGTTAAAGTTCAACATATTTAGAGGATGAACTGATGGCTCCATCGCACCTTCTTCATTAAACTCAACAGGGATGCTTGTCAAGATTTGTAAGTAGTGATGGCAGAAAAATTTAATCTCCCACACAAAGGTACCGTCTTCTTGCTCAATCACTTTATATCCCTTGCTCCACCAGATAAGCCTCCCCTGATGATATCTTTGCTCGAGATATGGGTGCTCCAAATAAGGAATTAACCACCCCATCAAACAACCAATTTTTACTCTCTTGCAGTTCTCCAATCAGCCCTAGCATGGACCTGCAATGCATTTTTCCACGTTAGCATACTTAGAAATAATAAGGTTTAATCTTATTAAGATTAACCTTATTCTTAAATTCCACCCCTTGTAGGTTAGCTAATAGAACTGTGGACTTATTTTTCCCTATCCGAACTATCTTGTAAGGGCCATCCTATCAAGGTTCCAACTTTCTTGGAAACAGTTCCCTACGTGAATCGTAATATAGAACTAACTTCCCTTTTTTAAAAGTATATTTCTTCGCTTTCAGATCATGCAACCGTTTCATCCAACATTTAGCTACCTCCTGGTGCAACAACTTTGTAATTTGAGCTCGTCCAAGTGGGCTATAGTCATAAACCACTCAAATAGGGCATCTTCATCACCCAAAGAATGATTGATTGCGAATCTAATGGTCGGTAACTCAATTTCTAAGGGAAAGACACACTCCTCCTCATAAAATAATTTGAATGGGGTGTGGCCAGTGGCTCGTTTAAACATCGTATTATACACCCAAACTGCCACATATAATTTTGTATCCCAGTCCTGCTTCTTTTTGGAGACTATCTTGGATAGGATACTGATAAGATACCTATTGGTACTTTTGACTTGTCCATTTGCTTGCGGATTATAGGGGGTCGTCTTGTTATGCTTGATTTTCCAAGCTTCAGTCATGCTTTTAATTACTTTATTTAAAAAATGAGTTCCACGGTCCAATACTATTTCCTTTGGCGGACCAAATCGGCAGATGATTTGCTCAAGTAGGAAACTGGCAGTCTCTTTTGCATTGTTCTACCTCATCCCCCGTGCTTCTGACCACTTTGTAAAGTAATCAGTTGCTACTATAACGTACCTCTTCTGAGTAGTAGACGATAAGGTGATGGGACCCACCCACAAAGTCAATGTGCCACTTCTCAAATGGAAGGATAGCGATGACAAGCGTAAGTGGACGCTTCCTATTCTCTCGACTATCATATATTTGACATGTATCACATCTCTTAATGTACTCAAAGGAATCTTGGAAGATGGACGGCCACCAATAACCAGCTCTTAAAGCCTTCTGTGCCGTTAACTGCCCAGCGAAGTGCCCTCCACAAGGGGAGTCATGGCACTCTTCCAAAATAAAGGGAACCTCGTCAAGCATTACACATCGGCAATAGATATCATCAACACCCTGCAGATATAATGTGCCTGCGATCAAGGAAAATTTCAATGCCTGCTGTTTAATCTTCCTCTTCTCCGATTTTGATAAAGTAGCTCCAGTCTCTCCCGTAGAAAGATAGTGTGTTATAGCAGCATACGAGGAGGGAATAGATGCCATATCAATGTTGAACAAAGTCTCCATGTCACTTCCTTCAACCATGACTTCTTTTGGTTCTCCGAAATCCACAAGACACTCTACAGTGCCCTGAAGCTTCGGTGTCTTGCTCTTAATCTCATAATCAAATTCCTGCAAAGTGATTAACCACCTTGCTAAATGGTTAGGTAGCTGTAACTTATTCAACAACAATCGAAGCCCTTCCGCCTTCGTATAAAAAACCACCCTCCCATAAAGAATGTAGTGCCTGAACTTTTTGGTCGCAAATACCATCACAAGGAAAAACTTCTCCATATTGGTGTAGTTAATTTCTGATATGCCCAACTTCTGACTAGCAAAAGCTATCGGATGGTACCACTTTTCCTCCCAGATTTGGGCCAAATAGTAGCTGATACTATACATAGTTGCTGTTGAAAATATATAGAACATTTTGCCCCTTTTTGGTGCTTTTAAAACAGATGCTTTGGCAAGCTCGTGCTTCACATCATCAAAAGATACTTTGCAAGCATCACTCCATGAAAACTGACAGTTAAAGGACAATAGGTTGGTCAGCGGCAACGTTCTTTCTGCCAAGGCATTGATAAACCTCCGATAATACCCTACTAATGAAAAAAAGCTATGCACTTCCTTTGGACTACGTGGCGGACTCGTGGCGACTATGACCTTGATCTTTTGAGGATCAGTCGCAATCCCTATGGAACTAACCACATGGCCTAACAAAAGCCCATAAGGGACTCCGAAGACGCACTTCCGTGGGTTAAGAGCTATGCAAAATTATCTACAATGCTTAAAACACTTCCGCAAAATGATCAACTGTCTATCCCTTACGGTGGCTGCCCCCAGATCATCAATGAATACTTTCAGCTCCTCTGGGGAGATGTCACCAAAGGTCTTGTCGGCTGTTCTTGGCCACAAACCAAGTGCATTACACAACCCAAATGCCATCACATGGTATGCAAAGGTACCGAAGACTGTAATAAATGTCATTTTTAGCTTGTCTTGCTTAGTGATCGTCATTTGGTTATACCCTGCAAAGCGGTCCATAAACGAATAGATTTCCCTACCTGCTAATTGATCCAAAATTTGGTCAATAAATGGCAACGGGTAGTAATCTTTAACAATCTGCTTATTCAGCTCTCTAAAGTCTACACAAAGACGGATTTGATTATTCTTCTTCTTCCTGATCACAACTGACGAGCACCATTCTGTATGCTGAACAGGGAAGATCAAACCCACTTTTCGCAACTTCTATAGTTCCTCGTACAACCCGTCCCTTAATTCAAAAGGCATACGTCTTACCTTCTGACGTACAGGGCGGGTACCTTCCTTTACAGGAATAGTATGCACAGCTAGACTGGGAGGAATATCCTGAAGTTCATCATAGCTCCAAGCAAAGATAACGCAGAACTCTCGAATTAAGGACACATAATCCTCTCTTTCTTCCGAACTGAGCATGGATCCTAATTTAATTGGTCGCGAATCCTTTAGCGTACCAAGATCCAGCTCAATAACATCCCCGTCTCTTATTCGATCATGAGGCTCTATCGGCTCATTCAAGGTTATCTGATAAATATCCTATATAGTGGACCCTTTCTTAGATCCATCGCTCGATGACATCTCACTACCAGATGGATCATCTACTGTTTCTAGTTCACTGGAGGATAGTGGAGCTCTCTCACTCTGAGGAGACTCAGGGTAAGCATCCACTATTACATGATGGGCACCTCGACCTAGAATCACTCGACCAGCAAGTATATCGACTTGACAGTCTGTCCGTAGAATCCATGGCCTGCCTAGCAAAACTCGATAGCTAGGACGTCCTGCAAACCTTATCACCCTAAATTCCAGATAGCATTCCACTCTCGCAATTGTAACATGGATCTTAGTAATGTAACCTTCCGGTTGTCTTAGACTATTATCAGCCATCTTAAGAAGTGTGGAGCCATCTTTTTGGATCTCTAGTCCTAATCTCTCCATCAAGTCTGAACTTATGATATTGATGGAGGATCCAGTGTCCATGATAGCATGCTCCACTAATATTCCATCCACATATGCCGGAATCCTAGGGCAATGCTTTTCAGTATGATCAAACCAATCTCCCCCCACTCTAGCTATGCCCAAAGGTTCAACTATATACCCTATACGCAGGATTTTCTTGAATTCCTTGCGTACTCCTGGAGAAAGTTTAATCAATTGCAGGAGTTTTACATCTGGTTTGACTTCGCAAAGGGAACTTGCTAGATCAAAGTCGTGATAATTAGCCAAAGTTCTCTTCTCGTGCCAAACCATTCTCTCCTTTGGTCTTTCAATTGGCTTTGGTGCCTCTTTTCTAGCCTTTATCTTCTTTCTTAGCAATCCTTTATCCTCCTCGGGATCGACTTTATTGCCAATAGGTCTTAACGGTCCACCTTCCTTATCAAGATTCAGGACTCACTTTTCCCTAATATCTTGTTTAGGGCTTCCCTCGACAGGTTTGCATCATTGAGACGTACAACCTCAATAAGGCTAACTCCACTACCATGAGGCAGCTCCTCTACAACAGCCTTTCCTCTTTGCAGTATTTGCCTTGGTCCATCGTCTTGCTGGAGACTATTTCCTTGCGCACGATGGTCAACTGGACCTAGTTGTTTACTCCCTTGTTGGAGAAAACTGATCTTACTCCAACAGGTAGCAACTAAGTGGCCAGACTTCCTGCAAATATCACATTTGACATTCGGGCAATTCCTAGGGAAATGTTGGCCCCCACACCACTTACAGCTAAATCTTAAGGGGCCACCCTCTTCAGGGCATCGTCTCCCTATCAAATTCTATTGCTTCTTAAGAAAATTGACATCCACAGCTATTTGTCGATACTGTTCAGAGATCATATCAATGTAGTGCTTCATCATGTCCTTAACTTCACCAAGAACATTAGAAGCACTCGACTCATAGCCACGATTGTCATTCTGTCGTCCCAAGGGCCTAACCACTTGATTAGGAATTAGCTGTTGACCAACTGGGACAACATTAGGATTCATTGTTTGGTTTCCACCACTATTTAGCGAGGTCACCTGACTAGCCATAGGCATAGTCATGCTAGGAGGAGCTAGCAACATAGGCAGATTTGACATAATACTCCCTCTACCACCCGTATTTAACATGGGGTCCCCTTGAATCCCATTGGTCAAGGCCAAATTATTACCATTCCAATTTATCCTTGCTACATAAGCTGCTTGCAAGCGCGATTCTACTCCTTCTGCTTGGGTAATGGCAGTGTCAATATCGGCCAAAGCAACACTGCTCAGCTGCACCTCGATATTAAAATCCAATCCATGTAGGAAATATTGCAACTGTGCAGCCCGCTGGAATGGGAATATAAGCGTTAAGTTTGCGAAGAACTTGCTTTAGTTTCTTGGCATATGCTTGGATATTCTCATTTGGCTCTTAGCGTGTTACATTCAGAACACGCAACCAATATTATTTCAGAACACGCAACCAATATTGTCCACCCTTCTTAGGGACAAAACTCTCTACGGAAAGCCGTAAAGAATTGGGCACTACTAGTTATGGTTTCGGCTTCTAGACTGTGATACCACACTGCCGCTCTTCCTTTTAATGTCATGTTGAAGAACATTATTAGGTGTCCTTCATCTTGGATTCGATAGTTGAACATGAGCGTTTGGAACTCCTTAATATGGAGTTCTCCATCTTCCTCTCCTAACCCATAAAAAATGGGCAACGGTGCCCCTAATGCCAGTAAATCTGATGTGCCTGCTGGAATTGCGATAGGTTGTGCCATGGCTATAATCAGATTGACAACAGGAGTTTGTGTAGGCAACACTACATCCCCACTTGTTGTGGGTTGATTAACTGGAAATAGGGAAGTACCAAGACTTCCACTTGCACTCGAAGAGCTACTCGTAACACCTAGGTTACTAGATTCATTGCCACTTATGCGTAATGGACTGCTCCTTTGAGGAGAATAACGTCTTACAATCTCCAACCGCCGTCTAGCCCTCTCAGCACGTTTCTCTTTTTGTATTTCAGCTTGATGATCCTTGTCAGAGGACATAAACCAACTATTTGGTTCCTAAAAACCCTAGATTTGAGAACCACCACTTGTTAGCGACTCCCAGTAGACGCACCACTGATGGGACCTACAATGGGCCGGCACTGGCTATGGCACTAGCCGGACCTCATGCATATGACAGACAACCCCATCACATGGCCTCGCGGCCAGGAGCATCTAAAACTCACTTTCCACTAAATGCTTATGACAATTTTGCATTTGTATCCAATATGTAGTCCAACGTTCACCTTCCCTTCTCCTCAGAGGGAGATCCCATAATATACAGGCACAATGCCTCATAATACCCACATAGGGAAGCACCTCTCGGCTGATTGCTGCAGCTCCACCGCGACTCTCCTACACCTTGGGGATTAGCACCAAGATGTGTCTCTAACACATATAACATTCTCACAAACTCCACTCTTTCATAATTCAGCTTTCCAGAAGATTTTGATTTGCCTCACAAAACTTTCCCCAACGGAACTACCCATCCAAACCTATAGCTTTAGTTTCCTATCCTCTCAGCGTTGGTCAAAGTTTATCAAACAAGTGTAATGCATTCCAAGAGATACCACATGGTGTCAAGATTGTGGGAGAGAAGGAAGGAGTCTCACTTGTAGCTTTTTCACTTACACAATGGGGGAATACACTCAAAGGTGGAGGCTGAAAACTGTTTTCCTCTTCTTAGTTGTGTAAGCCAAAAAGAAGTCTAGTACATAGAAATAGAAGAACCCTATATATGGGTCTCAAACCAAACTCAACTAACTAAGGTGACATACTAACTGAGCCACAAACTAGAGTAGATAAGGATAGCTGTCATCTAGCTATTATTCATGGACGGTGTACCAACCGCATCTGCAACTAATAAGTCGGTGACATAAATGCACAACGGTCACCCTGGCATATCACGAGTGGAGCTCGATATCTCAACACTCCCCCTCAAGCTCAATCCCAATTCCTGCACACCAAGCAGGTCTCTAAACTTGCACAGCTTCTCTACGCCCAATGCCTTCATGAATATGCCAGCTACCTGATCCTCTGTGCTAACATAAACTAGATCAATAAGACCTAGTAAAACCCTCTCCCGCACATAGTGATAATGCACCTCAATGTGCTTTGTTCTAGCATGATATACTGGGTTATTTGCCAAGTGTATAGTACTCATGTTGTCACAATAAATGACAACTGGCCCATCTGTAGGCTGATGCATATCATAAAGTAGCTTATGCAACCAAGCTACCTCACATGCAGCCATTGTTGCGCCCCTGTACTCAGCCTCTGTGCTCGACAAGGCAACTGTAGGCTGTTTCTTGCTGCTCCAAGTGACTGCAGCACTCCCAAAAGAGAACACATATCCACTGGTAGATCGTCTATCAGAAATACTACCAGCCCAATCAGCATCAATGTATCCATGCAACTGTATCTAAACCCTAGTCTCATAAAATAGTCCATAATGCAATGTGGACTTCACATACCTAAGTATGCATCTAGTCGCATCCAAATGCGGTTTCCTTTGAGCCTGCATAAACCAACTTACCAATCCAATAGCATAGCTCAAATCTGGCCTGGTAATAGTCATATAAATCAAACTTCCTACTATGTGTCTGTACATAGTAGGGTCTTCTAGAAGCTCACCTGCATCTACGCTTAGCTTCACATTTTGCTCCAAAGGAACTGAAATAGGCTTACAGCCTGTCATCCCACATTTGGACAGCATGTCCAATCCATACTACCTCTGCAAGAGCTGTATCCCACTTGGTGATCTAATCACCTCAATGCCCAAGAAATAACGAAGCTCTCCCAAATCCTTCATCTAAAACTTCTGCTTCAATAGCATTTTCACATGAAGGATATCTTCATCACTGTCACCTGTCATAATCAAATCATCAACATAAATGACAAGTAGCATAATACCTTTCTTTGTTTTTCTCACATAAAGTGAGAAATTTGCCTTGGAAATCTGAAAGCCAATAGTGACAAGATACTGTCCTTGCTTCAAGCCATACAAGGCTTTCTTCAACCTGCAAACAAACTCAAGATGAACAGCATGCACATAACCTGGTGGCTACTCCATATAGACCTCTTCTTGCAAATCACCATGCAAGAAGGCATTCTTTACATCCATCTGATGTAAAGACCATCCCTTTGATGCAGCCATAGCAATGACTGCTCTTACGGTTGCCATCCTTGCAGCCGGACTAAATGTTTCTTCATAATCAATGCCATATGTTTGTGCATACCCCTTGACTACTAATCTTGCCTTGTATCTATTCAAAGAACCATCTGCATTGTGTTTTACCTTATAAATCCACTTACAACCAATTGCACTCTTATCTTTAGGCAAAGGTACCAATTCCCATGTATCATTCGCTTCCAAGGCATCCATTTCTTCATCCATGGCTTTCTCCCATTTTTCTTTTCCCACGGCTTGCTCAAAAGAAGTGGGTTTTGGTTCCTGTATCACTTTGACCATATAGGCATAGTGAATGGCTGTAAATCCATCATATTTCAGCCTATCCACAGGATACCTAGCTCTAGTAGACCTGCGCAAAGTAAGTTCACTCCCAAGTGCTCTCAAAGCATCCCTTGTCTTCCTTACTCTAGATGTAACAATAGAAGGAATACCCAACTCATCATCAATGCTCTGTTCTGAGCCACTGGATTCACCATCCACATAAGAGTGACCTGCATTCACATCAAACATGGCTTGATCTACCTTCTCTTTTCCTTTTCGTAATACCTGCATACCACTATCTACATTGCTTTGAGAAGATTCTCCTGATCTCAATCTGCCTGTCCATGGTGAAGAATGTGAACCACTGCTAGAGGACGCTCCAGGTCCACTAATATCTTGTGACTGCTACTGTGAATTCTGTGCAGCATTGCCATTTTGTGCATCTACATTATCAATCACATTTACTGGTTTATACCAGCTACTCATCTCATCAAAAACAACATCTCTACTCACTGTAAACTTACGAGTAGAAGGGTTATAGCATCTATACCCTTTTTGTTGCAGAGACTAACCAATAAAGATGCACTTCTCAGCTTTTGGATCCAACTTGGATCTCAACTCATCTGGCACATGAACATAGGCAACCAAAAATTTTCAAATGAGAAATATATGGTTTCCTACTAGTATACCTCTCCTCTGGAGTCATGCCATGTATTGCTGCAGTGGGAGTCTTGTTCATTATGTAGACTGCTGTAGCAACTGCCTCAACCCAATAAAAATCTGGCAGGTCTTTTTCATTGAGCATGGCACGAGATACCTCTCCAATATGCCTGTTTTTCCTTTCTGCAAATCCATTTTGATGTGGGGTATGACTACATGAATATTGCTGCTTTATGCCATACTCTTGCAAGAACCTTGCAAACTCATTTGAGAGGTACTCTCCCCCTCCATCTGACCTTAGGCATTTTATTTGCAGGCTATAGCCATCAATAAAAGTGACAAAATAATGACAGCCTCCAATAGATGCAGCTTTAGTAGTCCACACATCATAGTGGATTAATTCCAATGGCTTCTTACTCTCTTGAACATGTCTAGAAAATGGTTTCCTTGCCTGTTTTCCAAATTGACAAGCTTCACATACCTTATGCATTTCTGCAACCTTGAATTTAGGCAATCCTACAACAATATTTTGGGCTTGCATTGATTTAAGTCGCTGTACATTAACATGAGCAATGCGTTTATGCCAGATATCAATATCTACAACTACACCGGTCCCATGTGCAAACATTGTTGCACTCAATTCAGGCATGTCTGCATCCAACGTAAACATTCTGCTCTTTTTCTTTCATTTTGCTATCAAGCGACCTTTATTTTTCATATCCTCAACAAAGCATCCATGAGAATTAAATCTGACCTGCAAGCCCTGTTCAACCATTTGACCAATAGAAACCAAGTTCTTGGTGATATTTGGGACATGAAATACATCCGACAGGTATTTCTTTTTCTCATCCTGCATAGACAAAGGAATTTTTCCAATCTGCACAATAGGATGTGCAGTATCATCACCAGTCTCCACAAATCCTGGTTTTTCCATTTTCGTTGCATCCTGCATCCATTCTGCATGACCTGTCATGTGGTTTGATGCACCTAAGTCAACCTACCACACATCGTTGCTTTCTTCTGTACTTGTCACAGAATTGGTCATGTGCTGCACCATAAACAAATGCTCATTTCTATCATCACCCTGTCTACTAGAAGATGCATAATTCCCTTGTTGCAATTTTCCATTCATGATGACATTCTGCTTTTTATAGCAGTCTTTAGCCATATGACCCATTTTACCACAGTAGTAGCATTCAACATTTTTGTTTGCATTTTGGCCTCTTTGCCATCCACCACGACCTCTTTGGCTCCCCCTGCCTCTAGAGTTACCACGTCCTCCTCCATAGGACTGGTTTTCTTGAGTTTGCTGCATATTCTGATTTCTACTATGGCCTCCAGATCGGCCTCCTCTACCTCTGCCTCTACCTCTTCTAGCATTTGAGTAGAAGACAGCTTCTTTTGAAGTTCCTCTTGAAGAAGATGCACCACCATTTCTCTGCTCCTTAGAAATTAGAAGAGCAATCAACTCCTCAAAATCAAGAAATCTTTCACGGACGGAAATCGATGTTCGGAACTGTGCATAATCCTTTCCTAGACCATTCAGGGTCACAGAAACTAAATCATAATTTTCCACTGGTGACCCAATAGAAGCAAGTGCATCTACAATCTTCTTCACCTTCATGTGGTAGTCATTGATGCTCATACTTTCTCTTTGCACATTGTGCAACTCTTGCTTGAGCTGCATTTTCCTGACTTGTGTATTTGTGCTATACATTTTTGACAAAGTATCCCATGCCTCCTTTGGCGTACTTGCATCCTGAATATGCACAATCATAGAGTCTGAAATGCTGATAGACAGCGAGTACATAACTTTCCTGGCTCTCTCATGCCATCCTTTAAATGCCTACATTTGCTGTTGATTGGGAACATCAGGAAGAACTGGTTTTTCTTCATTTCCTGCAACGAATTCTCAATATCCTTTTCCCATAAGGAAATTCATCATTCTAAACTTCCATGCTTGGAAGTTGTTCTTGTCAAGCTTTTGAGTGACAATCTGTGAAAGAGAATTAGACGCCATTACAGAACACTGCAAAAAATTGTCACTGCAAAAAACACAGCTTCAACCTCACAAGGGCAAATATGCAAAACTGACGAAAGTGGTATTTGACCACACAGTCACTTCCTAGTGACGATTTTGCATCAACAGGCAACAAGGATGATTCTGCAACTCCCAATGTCTCTACGCACAGGCATACGATGCAATTTCTACAGTAACTTTTCACCGACCTTTAGAACAGTGGTCGCACAACATAAAACTGGGCCTTTTCCTGAGTGCGTGCAGAAAACTTCCGCCTCCAAAACAGGCCCCGAAATGGCCTCAAATCAAAAAAATAGAGCAACCAAGGACTAAAGCCTTCTCCCGCAGCATATACTGCCCTCTTGCTACACCGCGAAGGGTGTCTCAATCTGAGACAATGCACTCTTGCACTTTCCGGCTGTGCTACCTGTAGAGACTTGCTCCCAAAATAGAAAAATGAATGCAACACTGGTCCTCTTACCAGAACACCGCGAACTTGGTTTGCTTTCTTAAGCTCCTTACCACGAACAAGGCTCTGATACCATGTCAAGATTGTGGGAGAGAAGGAAGGAGTCTCACTTGTAGCTTTCTCACTTACACAATGGGGGAATACACTCAAAGGTGGAGACTCAAAATTGTTTTCCTCTTCTTAGTTGTGTAAGCCAAAAAGAAGTCTAGTACATAGAAATAGAAGAACCCTATATATGGGTCTCAAACCAAACTCAACTAACTAAGGTGACATACTAACTGAGCCACGAACTAGAGTAGATAAGGATAGCTGTCATCTAGCTATTATTCATGCGCAGTGTACCAACCGCATCTGCAACTAATAAGTCGGTGACATAAATGCACAACAGTCACCCTGGCATATCACGAGTGGAGCTCGATATCTCAATACATGGCATGCTTGATGCAAGGTGTATGACGATTGTGCACAACCATTTTATGATTTTAAAAAAACCAGCCATGTGAAGTGCAGAAAACAACCCTTTCATGAATTTTAACTAAGTGTTACATGCTGCGCTGCTTTAGGGACTAACACTGGAACTTCCATGCTACTAGTCACCTATATTTAATTATGAAACGATCCCTAAATGCTATGCACAAAGAGAAAAATCAAAATTTGTATCTTTTCAACAATTAGACCGTCACACAAACTTCATCCCCCTCTCACCGTTTAGGTGTTGCTGTGATGCATAGGCGTAAATGGTTGTTTTGTGTCATTTTTGTATATGAAAACCAATAAACACGTATCATAACACAAAGGACGGGGCCAAACTGAGGCTTGATCTCATGCTTTAACCTCGCCAAACATTCTTTCACATAAATATTTTTTTTTCATATTTTTTTAGCGCGAACACCCCCTTTTTTCTATTTTTTGCTATATTTTTCTATTTATTATTCATAAAAAATAGGTATTTTCTAATTTATTTGTGTTGGCTTATTATTTTGACAGAAACTTAACATTTTCTCTGATTTTATTCCATTTTCACTCCTTTTTTCCAACTCAAATTTGGAAAAAACCACTAATTTCCATTAAAAATGACATTTTACGGGTTTTAAAGAATTAATAACAACTCTAAATTACTATGGGTTCTGCATTTCTATAGTTAAAGCCCTCAAACATGATGCAAACAAGGTTCAAACAAAAATTCATCGCATATGAACAACATTTGGACCATGAAACAACAAAAACAAGAAAATTTCTTCATAAAATTGGAGCATACCGCGTGTCTTGCGTGTTGCGGGTTTTTAATCATTATTATGGGCAGCCCACGGACCGATCAGCATCCATTCTTCAGTGTTTAACCTCTTTCCTCAGCCTCCTCTTCATCTTGGAGGAATCTGATCACAGTCGGACAACAAGCATCCTTTAGCCCCTCTTCTTCTTGATTTCTTGCATATGAATTGCCTCTATGCAGGAGAGAGAGAGAGGAGAGAGAAAGACTAGTTTTTTATCTCCACAACGAGGTAGCCAATGGAGGAGCGGAGACCGGCGATGGAGAGCGAAGATAGGAAGAAGAACATCCATGAGATCAGTTGGGGGGGTTGCTTTCAGGCTCTCCAACCCCCCTTCTCATCAAACGTGGATATGGCGCCTCCATCCCTATCAGGCAGTGAAAAAACGCGCCCCCCCCCCCCCCATTCTCACGAAAATTTTGGGGGGCTCTCTCAAGGGAGCCCCCATCCTCAAGGGAGCCCCTAAAGGTCACAACCTTTGGCCTTTCTAAAGGCCATTCCCACTTGACTTTTTGGGCTTGGCCTCCCGGGCAGTCCCTTTTCCACGTCCGGTGTCTGCTTCTTGGTCTGAAAAATCCTAGGCGTCTGTCTTGAAGTCTTCCACTGCCGGGCATCTCCCACAGTCTTGTCTCGCACGCCAAAAAATTGTGAAAATTCACCAACTGTCATTCAGTGGGTCTTTTAAGCATTTCAGGGCATTGCCGCTTAAAATCGTACTGAGTGCCACCATCGCCTTGATGACGTATATTTTTCCCCGAATATTCGTAATTTTTGGCTATTTTTAAGCACTTGTCAACATCAAAAATCATCTCTCACCTCTCAAAGTTACAAAAGACGATAGTCTGGCGGTGGTTAGAGATCAGAGGTGGAATGTTATAGGTGGAGAAAAGGGTCATATCTCTCCGAATTGTCCAAACCCTAGACGATCTGTGGATTACAAGTCCTTATGCAGCCAATGCAAAGGAGAAGGGCACACTGCAAAGGATTGTCCAAGTCCAGCCCCTGTCAAGGCCAATGCCACTAATAGCCAATAGAAGGCACAAGAGCCTGCCTCCAATTTGGTAGAGTTTGAAGTTGTCGCTATCACGCACGCCAAGAAGAAGGAACCAATTGTCCAAAAAGAGAACAACTCTCCTGCTAAGACTGTGAAGTTCAACCTGCCAATAGAGGGACAGAGTAGTACAGGACAGAATAGTGCAGTACAGAGCACTGTAGTACCACAGAGAGTCATAGAGACAGTCCCAGAAACAGGACCATAGGTCCAGGAGATAGACGGTACAGAAGCACCTCCAGAAACAGAGGAAGTGTCAATGCTACCATTGCTAGAAGAAAAAAGAAAGATGAAAATGGGTGTAACCCCATTCCCTAGCAGGCTAGAAAACCCCATGGATCCTATCAAAGAATATGAATAGGTAAAAGACCTAGACACTTTTAAACTAAACTTAACATTCCGATAGTTGCTGATGCTGTCTCCTAGCTGTTGCTGATGCTGTCTCCTAGCTGTTGCCGAAAGAAATACAAAAGCATCTTGATAAGAAGACGTGGACTAAGGATTGTTCCTTCAACAACGACCAAGAGCAATAAGGTCCCGAAACCTGTAAAGGAAGTAGATGTGGCTAACGCCTTCCTAGATCCTGGAACCCCAAAGATTAGTGTATGGATAGAAGGATACTTTATTTCAGATGCATTGACTGATGGAGGCTCATCAGTAAACATAATGACAGATGTGACAATGAAGGACTTAGGGTTGCAAGGAATTCAACCTACATAGTGACTTATCATATTGGCAGACCAAAGCAGAATTAAACCATTGGGCATCCTCCCATATTCTATTTGGTGGTCAAACCAAATTCTTACGGGACCTCATACCCTCTACTATTGGGAAGACCTTGGCTTTTTGAAGCGAGAGCTACGACGGACTGGTTCAAAGGAACCCTAACCCTAGGCAGAAGACCCAACAAAGTGGTGTGTATGGATCACAAAAAGGTAATGGATCCACATCCATTGAAGTTCTAACTGACTCCTCCAGCGAAGTAACAGATGGTATATCAGGAGACGAAGAGGCTGTTAAACAGATCTTTCCCAAGAAAATAGAGGCATATTCCTTACAGTGGGCACTGTAAGCTAACTACCAAAGGAAGAAAAGTCTTTGTCTATGGGAGAATATCTCCTGCCTCAACTAGAATTGACCTCTGAAATCACCTCTGACAGCGAGATAGAAGCATGGATGTACTGTTTTCCCTGTTACAGGTCAGTCGGTAGAGACAGTAACAGAGGCAGAAGCAGAAGCAGACACAGAGGTGGAGGATCTGTTCTTCTCCTACAGAGCCTCTACAGAAGCAGAGACAGAGCCTCCAGAGGAAGAGGATGAAAATGATGAGGAAGAAAACAAAGCAGGATATGAAAGTGCAGATGAAGAATTTCCTCTGATAGCGGACAATCTTGTTGATGTCCCTACAGAGACCTCAAAGGCCAAAGATCTCCGGGTGTTGAATGGAATGACCATGGTTCTATTTGGGTTGACCAATGGACCACAAAGTATGTAGAATCTACATAAGCAATGGATCAAAGACATAAAAATTAAGTTCACTAGTGGCTCTTGTCGCCCTGACCATTCATTTTGGAGAAAAGATGATGATGATGCCCCTTATCAACAAAAGCCAGAGCCATCAGAGTCACGGCTTATAGAAGGTCCGTGCTATGTGACATTCCTAGATGCATCCTCTGAAGATGAATCCCTAAGCCCGAAAGAAATCACCACTCACACAGAAGCAAACAAAGCTCTGATACCCTTCCAGCAATCTCAATAAACAAATGAGTCATCTGTTCAGAAGGAGGACACTGGTTCTAGTGGAACATCAGACGAGGACACTACTCCCTTGAAAGAGTCAGACCTCTATCTAGAAGCAATCCATGGGACATTCATCCGCGAAGTGGAAGGTGAAAGACAAGTGACATTCCTGGATATTGATGGTACTGAACATCACCTGAAAGTGGGTCTCAATCTTCCAGAAGAAGAACTAGTGGTCCTATGAGATCTATTAAAGGAGAACTTAGACATGTTTTCTTGGTCATACAAAGACCTAAAGGGGGATTGATCCCACAGTATGCCAACATCACATTGACCTAGAGCCCGATGTCAAACCCATAAGGAAAAGACAAAGGCATACGAATCCTAATTATTCTGCTCTGGTGAAGGCTGAATTATTGAAGCTTCTTGAAGCCGAGTTCATTTATCCCGTGGCTAATAGTGAATGGGTTTCGCCCATTGTGGTAGTACCCAAGAAGAACGGGAAACTTTAAATATGTGTGGACTTTCGAAAGCTGAACTCGAAGATGAAGAAGAATCATTTCCCTATCCCTTTTACTGACCAACTACTGGACACAGTGGCATGCCATGAGCTATATTCCCTCTTGGATGGATTCAGCACATATAACCAAGTCCAAATCGCAGAAGAAGACCAATCTAAAACAACCTTCACCACAGAATGGGGGACCTATGCCTATAGAGTGATGCCATTTGGGCTCTATAATGCTTCTGCCACCTTCCAGTGAGTAATGATGGCTACATTTCAGAATCATTTGCATGATTTCATTGAGGTGTATCTTGATGACTTTTGTGTCTATAGCTTAATCTGTGAGCATTGGGGACACCTAGAGCAATGTTTTGACAGATGCTGAGAGTATGGGATTTCTCTCAACCCCGATAAATGTGTCTTTGGTGTCTCATCAGGAGTTCTTTTGGGCTATATTGTCTCTGCACAAGGGATTGCAATAGACCCGACGAATATTGAGAAGATTTCCACCTTGACAGCACCAACAAACCTCAAGCAATTGAGAGGATTTCTTGGCCATGTGGGCTACTAATGAAGATTTATTGCACATTTTGCAACCAAGGCAGCCCCTTTGCACAAGCTCCTAAGGAAAGATGCAGATTTTCTTTGGATTGATGACTGCGAATGAGCCTTTAATACCCTAAAAAGTGCCTTATCAAAGCACCTATCTTACAGCCTCTTGACTGGACAAAGGAGTTCCATGTGCACACAGATGCATCAGTTGAAGGGCTAGGTACTGTCCTATGTCAAAAGGGCCCCTCTAAATTAGATCAACCAATATATTATGCAAGCCGAAAGGTCACTAATAGGGAACAGAACTACACATTGGCAGAGCTTCAGTGCTTGGCAATGGTATTTGCACTAGAGAAGTTTAGACACTATCTATTGTCAACATATTTCAAGTTCTATGTGGATCATGAAGCCCTATCCTTCTTGATGAATAAAGCAGATGTTAAAGGACGACTGATGAGATGGTTGCTCCTATTCCAGGAGTTTGATTTTGAAGTGGTCACTAAGCTTGGTCGTTCCCATGTCCTAGCCAATCATCTATCACGAATCCCTCAAACTGCAGAAGAGGAATAGGATGATCCAGACCTTCGTGATGCTTCCTTGTTTCTAGTTGAAACAGTTACTCCCTGGTATGCAGACATAGCCAACCTCCTAGCAACTCAATAGTATCCTCCTGGCATCTCAAGCCATGAGAAGAAGAAGCTTCTGTTAGAATCAACCCCCTACACCTTGCTAGATGGTGCACTGTACAAGAGAGGCAAAGATGAAGTGCTGCGAAGATGTGTTGTAGGGGATGAAATCGGCATAGTATTGAAAGCATGCCATGATGAACCATGTGGTGGACACTTTGCAGAAGAAGCAACAGCTAGGAAGGCTCTGTTAGCAGAATACTGGTTAGCCGACCCTCCACAAGGATGCACATGACTACTGTAAAAGATGTGATGCTTGTCAGCGCATGGGAAAACCCACTAAAACAAGTGATACATCTTAGTATGTATGGATTATGTCACAAAGTGGTGTGAAGCTAAAGCTCTGAAGCGGGACGATGGTAACAGCGTAGCCCTATTCATGTACGAGAATATTATCACCCATTTTGGCAGTCCCCTCAAGTTGGTAAGTGATAGAGATACTCATTTCCTTAACAAAATCATGGAGGAGCTGACGGAGTTGTATAAGATCCGCCATCGCAAGTCCACTCCTTACTACCCTAGAGCCAATGGCTAAGTTGAAGTCACCAATCGCATCCTTTGCTCGATCATGACAAGAACGATTGCCGCACATCGTCGCAACTGGGACAATCAACTTACAGAGACACTCTGGGCATACAGAACCTCCCATAAGGTAGCTACAGGACAGACCCTTTTTCAGTTAGTGTATGGTACAGAAGCCGTCTTCCTTGTTGAAGTAGAATTATCCTCTTTGCGAGTGGTAGTTAAAGAACGCTTGGGAGATGAGGATTCACTTCAATGCCCCCTCCTGCACTTGGAAGGTTTGGATGATATTCGAAGGATGGCTCTACAGTGCATGGAAACCACTCAAGTGCGATGCAAGGCTTATCATGACAGCTTCATCAAGCCCAAGAAGTTCAAAGAAGGTGATCTTGTCCTGGCCTATGATTCGAGATTTGACAAGTTTCCTGGCAAGCTTCAACAACGGTGGATGGGCCCATACAAAGGTACTTGCTATCAATCCTAATGGCTCTGTTCAAGTGCAAACCATTGATGCCTCTGATGATCCTTTTTTTATCAATGGCTATCGCCTGAAGAAGTACTTCCCTCCTTGGGGATCTTGACAATCACAGTCGACCTACCCTCCCCCTTTTGGGTATCGCACTGTCCTTCTCTTCGTGCTTCCGATAGCCCTTATGATTCTCCTCATGAGGTGGTCTAGTTCTGCTAGCCCCTCACAGATACCTCTCAACCCTACCTTGTTCTCTTCTCGTCTGATCCAACAATGGTGGCGAGGTTGGTCCTGACACATGGTATTTCTACCATTCTCTTTATTAACCGAAAAAAAACAAAAAAAAAAGAAAAGAAACAAAACAGACAAAACTGTTATGGTCATAACATGCCTCGTTTCAAGAAAAGGTGGAAACACCCTTGGGCGGGAAGCTGACTGTGGAAAAGGTGGTAATGCCCCGCAGTTCAGGATAGCTGACTCACCAACAACACCTTTTCAACAAGTAATTTGAAGCCACCTCCCTTGGTGCGTTGTCTCTGCAATAATATCAGTCAGTCTACCCTTCTTAACAGATGACCTTTCTTACAAATCATTGAAGTATCAGATGCCTCGTTTTCAATATCCTGATGACAACAATAGCTAACACAATCTTCATCACCAACCCCTTGAGTGACGTAAGCTTTCATCCTAACAGGATGGGGACGTGAGTATGGGCTGCCCTCTATATCTATCAGTGAGAGTGAGACAGAGGGTGGGCTGAGTGACCAGTCTTTCCCTTCAAATCAAATGAGAGGTGAGATGTGTGAATGGAGTGTTGCACACGTAGGTTGGGCCTCTCAATGCACAACGCACGATCTGTTCCTGTGCACTGCAGCATAAGGCTCCCTCACCTTCCTTCTTGCACTGTATGCTGCGGCACAGGGTGGAACGCACAGTTGCACCATCAAAAGCGCACAAGGCATACAACCTTTGCACAAGTGACAGTGAGAATTACATCAATGGGTTTGAGGAATGGACTGCCCTCTGTATCTTTCAACAGAGCGTGAGACATAGGGTGGGTTGAGTGTGACAGATGTTTCTTCAATCAAGTATTGAGAGGTGAGGATTGAGGGACGTTACGACAATTGGAGTCCGGTATGTTCCCATTTCCCTATTCACACACGGGATGGGTCTCTGCCATCAGCACAGGACACATCACGAGATGGGTCTCTGTCACATCAGCACAGGACACGTCACTCTGTTGTGTACACAGTACTACAAGGCTCCCTGGCCTTCCTACTTGCACCTATGCCAGATGGGTTGGACGCACTAATGCACCATCAATTGTGCACCCTAGCATACTCCCTCTGCACCACCCCCTTATCGATTCCTAAACTGGGTGTGAGATTTGGATTTCATCATTATTAACTCGAGTGATGTAAGTTATGGGGCGAGTGACTGTTCTCTCATTCCATCTGAGTGCCAGTGAGCTGAGTGACGATCCTTCATCAACGACACCTACCCCAATTGGCTTCATCAACCAGCTATCTCCTTGGGTATTGCTGCATGGTCCCTGCCATGCTGGCCAAATGCTAGAGCGAGCCGTGGCACCTCCTGTAGCCAACTCCAACCCTTCTATAGCAGTGACGGTTCCTTCGACCATAAGCGAAATGGGCCAAGTCTTTCTAACCTTATCCTTATGATTGCACTTGTATGTTATGTTTTAAGTGTGGGGATGCCCACGTCCAATCGGTTGATGAGTCCTAGGTTATGTTGCTGCATCTAACCCTGCTCGATAAGGTCTTAAGTGTGGGGACGCGTCCCTGTACATCTGTTCTGCATATCATCATGGAAATACATCTATCCACCTCCAAATGCAAAAATTCATTTTTTATGTTCTGATGGGGTCCCTTTCCCACTCATCCATTCTATTTCACCCTGTCCCCGGGGCTGTTCCTTGTCTATTTGCCTTTATCCTTTGTCTTGTCATTTTTCCATGTGAACACACCCTACATTCCCTGAGACTCACATCCAACCTTATAACCTTGTTTGACCCTTTGAACTGGCCATTTTTTCTTTTTATACACCCTTGTTCCGACTTATGGTTCATCCGCTATCCCATTTTGAACAGTTTTATGTTTTTCCATGTGAACATATCCTACATTCACTGAATCTGATATCTAAAGTCATAACCTAGTTTGTCCCTTTGACTACACACTTTTCCTTTTTACATCCCCTTGTTCCGGCTTATTATTTTTGTGTTATTAATTTTTTAAGCAATTTTCGCTAAATTAGATATATTTCCATGTGAACGCATCCATCTCATTTCAAAACACTAATCTAATATACCATCTCTATCCTATGCTTTCCTTTGGACACATTTCCTTCTTACACTCTGTCCTTTCGATGTACAGGTTGTCTGTTATTAATTTTTGAGAGTTTTCGTGTCTTTTTCGTGCGTTGTTTTGCCATTTTTCCATGTGAACCTGCCCTATTCTTTTCGGAATTCCATTCTAACTGGATAGCCTTGCCCGGCCATCCTTCTTGCACAATTTTCCTTTTTTCTCTGCCCTATTTTGCCCTCTCTATTTTTTGTTATTAATTTTCATTGATGTTTTTTAGCGTAATTTTCTTGTTTCTTCCATGCGCACGCCTTCTAACCCCATCTGAACTGAGATTTCATGTGACAATTCTGAAGATTATATTTTTTTGGACATTTTTCCTTTTTACTATCCTCTATTCTGGTGCATGGATCATTCCATATTAATTTTCGAATCCCTTTTTGAGTCTGCTTTTTGGGTTTTTTCCATGTAAACAGATCTTATCTTCATCAAAAATGTGTTTTTTGCATGATAGGCCTGTCCGGCATGCCTTTTTGCACATTTTTCCCTTTTCCTGTCTTTTGTTCTGGTGCATTGTTTGGGTTTTATAAAATTTTCGTCTCATTTGCGCATGTCATGCCTCTCATGTCACGCGTGCCCACCCGTTTTTTTTTAAAATCCTGACGACACGTCGCATCCTCCCGTGCCCATGCCGCCATCCCAGCCCCCGCCGCTTCACACAGTACGCTTTTGCACAAGACGAGGGGGATTTTTATTTTTCTCTTGATTCTTTTTTTTCATTTTTTATTTTTTCTTCAAAATAAATATTCATTTTCAAAAAAAAAGGACCCCCCCCCACAGTTTTCTTCCTCCTTTCTTCCCTCTCTTCTTCCTTCTCTCTCCTTCTCTTTCTCTCTCCCCGTCTTCTTCTCCCTCTTCCTTCTCTCCTGCTCTTCTCCCTCCTTTCCTCTCCCTTCTTCCTTTCTTCCTCCTTCTCTCCTCCTTCTTCTCTTCCCCTCCTCCTTCTTCTCTTCCTCTCCTCTCCTCCTCCTTCTTCTCCCCTCCTCCTTCTCTTCCCTTCCTCCTCTCCTTCCGCCCGCCACCGCTGCCTCTACGCCCGCCGCCACTGCCTCTACGCTCGCCGCCCGCCGTCGCCGCTGCCTCTGCCATAGTCGCCCGTGCGCCAGCCGCCTCCTCCTCCTCTTGCCCGTGTGCCCATCGCCTCCTCCTTCCTTCTCCCACACCTCCTAACCAATTAACTCCCCTAGTCAACTAACTCCCCTAGTTAAACACTCCCTAGTTAACTAACATCTCCCTAGTTAACTAACCTTACCCTAGTTACACTAACCTACCCTGGTTAGACTAATCTAACCTGGTTACACTGACCTAACCCCCCCTCTAACCTAACCCCAGTTTCCCCCCTTCTAGCCCCCTTTCCTACCCTTTCTCCCCACTACCCCCCTTCTAGCACCTTTCCCATCACCCCCACCTGCCGTCACTCCCGGTTCTTATGGGTCCCTACACCACTCTACCCCCACCCTCCACACGCAGGCCTGGAGCCCCAAGAGGAACACCAAGGAAAAGGGGATTCTACTACAAGAAAATCTATCTTATAACATCAACAAGCTTTCATTTCATTCTTTTGATGACCAAAACAAAGAAAACAACAAATCTTCATGCAGCATCATAGAAGATATCTCCCACGGATTTAATAGAATCAACCATAATCTTCAACATCTTCATAGAATCCTTCAATAGAACAAAGAATATAAAAGAATACACCATTTTTGAATGGAAATCAATCACATAGTATTCAACTTCATTATCTTCATAGTTCTCTCTCTCAATCTCTCATATACAGATACACTGTTTTAATAGAATTGACTCTCTCTCTCTCTCTCTCTCTCTCTATCAATAGTACATCATCTCCTCACTACAATACTCAATGATGACTCTCAATAATTCTTTTTAGGTCGTGGATGCACCTCCCAAGGGGTATGTCTGATGTGAAGAGGCACCAGAGCCACTACAGTGTCTCTTCATAGCTCACTACTGTCACTGTCACCCCAGTCTTCTTTTCAGTCTTCAGCAGCAGCTGCTTCTTCCATTTGTTTTAACTCTTTTGAACTTAGAATCATCATTTCCAAAAGTTATAAAACTTTCCCAAAGTCACACATACATTCTACAGAACACTTACAGAAGATCTACAAAACAAAACAGAATAGAAACAGAGTAGATACAGAACAGAGATAGAGTAGATATAGAGGCTCTACAGAAGGTTTACAGAGGGTTACAAAAGGTCATCAGAGAACATCAAATCCTCATAACTCATACTAAAACCATTCCAAACTATCAAAAACTATTCAATAAACCTTCAAAAGATTTCAAACTCCATCAATCATCAATCCATGCTTCACACAGAAGAAAAACAGAACAAAACAGAAGCTATACAGAACGTATCAGAACCAATCAGAACCTATCAGAACATCACAGAGCCTCATATTTCTACTAAAAAATCATAACGAGCTTCCAAAACATAATCAATATCATCCAAAACACTCTCAAATACTTCCATTAACGACGATGCATCACTCTAAATCCATCAATAATCAATCATTCAAACCTCAAAAACAACAAAAATCAATCAAAAATTCAGTCTTTTTCCACTCTCAATATATCCCCACACTTAGAAAGGAAGCGTTCTCACGACCTAAGGAAAAGAAGAATATAAGTTCACTAAAGAGCTCAATTTAATCTTCTTCAGTATCTTGAATAATCTCGCCAAACCACGACCCCAATTTATCACCTGTATATCTAGAAAAGAATGCCACTAAAGGAAAACTTCATTATTCATTAACACATCTGATAATCAATATAAAGCCATAACAAATTTGTAAAGGATATAAGAGGTTATTCAGCTTTCCATCATAGGCTTTCCATCCACCATCACCATCAATAGTTGAAAAGAGAGCTCTCGAACAAATTATTCAACTAGCACGAACTCATCACATACAAATTATTACAACACACACACTAAACACAACTATCTGAATAACACCTCCAAAGAGAGAGATATATATCATTAAGAATCATCCAAAATACATTGCAAAGGCATCAATGAAGGTGATCCCTTTTGAAGGCTTGGTGATTTCAAAAACAATCCATAGAGAAGGACTCATCCACAAATGTCTTTGGAGGATTTTGAAAGAACTAAAGGCAGCACATCCTTTCTAGCAAAACAAGGTATCTGGTAGGTAGACATAGGGCATGAAAATATAGGACATCCAACTGTTGGGAATAAATGTTCACATTGACATTCATACAAAGCTTTGGAATAGCCTCTTGATCATTATGGGAATGCCTATGTATATATGCTAGGTACCAAGAAAAATGGGATGTCAATCTCACTGAGACGGATCTAGAGATTGTGAATATTGGTGAGAAAAATGGAGGTAATTCTAGTATGCTTGACTAGCAATAGTCCAGTCCCCTGGAATTAATGGCCAATTAATCTGTGGTCCCGTGAGAGAATCGGTTGAGCTCTATCCTCTTCTTCTCGGAATCTGCTGATCAAATCCTTCGTACCCACTAACCAACTGAGGGGGTTGAGAAATAGAAGTGGTAGCAGATGGAAGTGGAATTAAGTAAAAGAGGATGAAGAGATGGATAGGCAAAATCATAAAAGTAGGAATAAGCTAAAGAAGGAGTGGCTGAAAATTTAAGTGAATCAGTTAGGAAAGGTGTCAATTGATAAGCAGGAATAGTAGAAGGTATATGGATAGATGGAGAAGGGCATGGTGGAGAAGGGGAAAATACTAGATCTTCAATGAAAGAACAATATGTAAAGATTGGAATTTGAGGAAAACCTTAAGGTTGAGGAGAGGTAAGATAGCTGCTAGGTTGGATTTATAAAGGGAAAAATAAGCATCATAGCGATGGGTCATTTGTTGATAGTACAATAGGCTAGGAATAGAGGGACCTGAAACAGATCATCTATGGTAGGCATCAAAGAAGGATGAATCAAATGGATGGTTCTTGGAAAGATAAGCTAGGAGATCCACCCTCAGTTGGTTAGTGCTTTGCTCATAAGTAGAAGCTGTATTCTAACGTTGGTTCAGGACAACAGAATCAATCATTGAATGCCATGAAGTGGCCGGACAAGTAGCTACTTTAGAAGAATAGCACTAGAACATGTCATCTATCCTCAACTCCAAATAGTTGACATATAAGACAGCTTGCAAGACCACATCCCCCACATACCAAGCCAGATCTACATCATCTGAAATTAACAGATCACCTCGTAGATACATATAAGACAACAACATGGTATCCATCGTCACAGAATCTTCAAAAACCATATGGACAACTTCTGTCAGCAAATCAGAAGACCAAGCCCCACTCCAACCATCCTCTGAAAGAGAGAGATCCATCGTTGAAAGCTTCATATAGAAGGCCAAGTTCTTGCACTGATAGTGGACAAAAAAGGAATGGTCCGAAGGAACATACTCTTGAAAGTGCTCAAATGTAGACCATAACAAATCTATCCTGGACTGCAATCTTTCCACTTTATCTTGAAACAACGGACATAATGTGGCCTGTCTTTGGAGAACTGTCAAGTCCTGTTGAGATATAGAAGGAATCATAGGAACATTGGGGCTTGGAGGAATGGACCGTGACTGCACTAGTTGGTCCTGCAACTACTTAATCTGGGAAGCTTGTGATTCCAATGTATTATGAGCTATCTAGAAAGCTGATAGTTTTGCATCTAAAAGAGTCTTAAACTCTTAAGCTTCTTTGGACATTTTCTCTTTCTCTTTCGAAACTCTAGTGACCTCTGACTGAGCTTCTGCTAACTGAATCTTCAAAGAAGATATTTCTTCTCTTTGGGTCTCAATCATTTGGGTCTACTACTCCATCTACTTAAACAGATCGGCAAGAGTGTCTTTAAGAGAGGCTAACTCTGTGGTTGCCTTATGCAAATGGTCTTTGGATTGCATCAATTCTTCATAGAAAGAAGCATATAACTATTGAACACAAGCTGTCACTAAGAGTTCAATAGAACTCTAGATGTCGTTACAAAGGAAAGGAATGGCATCCCCTGACACTAAACTATTCAGCGAAGGAACTGATATTTCCAAAGAACCCTCTTGATGTGCCCTGAATAAGTTATTGCATGTGAGATAGGCAGGAAGGTCACTTCCAGAGGTAGCAGGAACTGTTACTGAGGGAATGATTGAGGGAACTTTCTCTGCTACACGCTTCAAGTGTTTCCGCTGAATGACCAATGGAGGAGGGAAATCAAGATCCTCTATGTCAATAGGTTCTGAATCCTGTGAAGGTGGAGGGGGAGGTACTGGATCAGATGGAGGAGGAGGTAGCACGCCCTTCGTAAGGCCGAAATATGTCAAGAAAGCATATAAATAGGAACTATAAGTGATATTTGTGACATTCCCTCTGGTCACTTTGACAAAATGTTGGTCCATCTTCGTAAGCAGGTAAGTACTCCAATCAATAGCGACCCCTTTTAACACCATCCTAGAAGCTCTGAAGAGCTCTTTGGATAAATAGTGAGATGGTGTTTTGGCAGGCATAAACCTGTCTTGGAGAAATTGCCAGACTATTGCCATACTAACTTCAAAAGAGGATCAGTGATCATGGAAAGAGACACTCCGGAAGTGTTAATCACTTTCTTGACATCAAGGACCCAGCGATAAAAAAGAAATCGATCGAAAAAAGCACACGCACAGACGTAACTAACCAATTGACCACCCTAAACAACCCACATCCTAGAAAAAATTCGACATGACCTCTACATATATACGACCGAAAACTTCATGCGATGCAATAAACAGGCACCCAAGACCCTATATCAGGAAAAAAAGAAAAAAAACTACAAATCGCACCCGTAATCGTATCACACAAGCAAACCATTATACCTCAAAAACCTAATCAAGACCTAACCAGAACTTTGACTAACAATTTCAACTAAGAGGACTATACATGCCCATCCCACGAAGCGTATTTATTAAAAAAATGGAAAAAAGTGCAGCAAGGGGAATGATTTTAATGAAAGGTTCATTTTAATAAATTATTAACAATGGTTAAAATTTTATTAGGTTGTAAACCTTAATAAGAAAACATCGGTTCCTTCTTAAAATTTTAATTACAAATTATTAGGGTGAAGTGATGCTTAAACGAAACCCGGACTTCAATACCCAGACTGGGATCTCTAAATGCAAATTCATTCATTAGAAATTAATGGTGACGTGGAGCGCTATTTTTTCCCAGCACGTGCTTTTTTGTGACAGCTGGTTTATTTTTATTTAAAATGAAGGTGCTTCTGAGACGCACGTAGCGCGTGCAAAGTGAACGGTGAGTTGATTTTAAATTATTAGAAAAATGTGTATTTAGCGCGAGCCCGCGTGCCATGGTGGTGTTTAGGATTCGTGAATTTTGGGGTAGTGAAAAATAAAAATAGGAATGAAAAAAGAAAAATACCTGGAAGTGGATATGTGTGTATGCAAGGAAATGGAATACGCACGTCTCAATCCCAAGATAATGAAAATGAGTCCCAAAAATAAAATGCAAATAACTGAAAAGTTTAGACAGAATAAGCTTTTCAACAACAAAACCAACATCTTATAAAAATGTCAATAAAGTTGGTGTGTTTTGATCGTGTGATTTGGTGAATGTTCGCAGTTGTTTTATGATTAGTGCTTTTTTTTCTCTCATTTTGTTTTTAATAATTAGAATGGGATATATGACACATGAATATGTTGTGAAGTGTAATGGTGGGATTTCAATAATCCAACAAGTTTCAACAATGTGTTTGAATTTATCCATGATTTTTCAACTGATTTTTGGAATTTAAAATGAATTTTCATGAGGTGAGGTATTAAAATTAGGGTTTTGGCTTCAAATAATACTTTGGCCATTTATGGAAGCATTTTCAATTAAGAAATTATTGGTAAAAGGAGAAAGGGGGTTTGTGAATTTTTTTGAAACTTTTATGGAAGTATTTCTAAATTTTTACTAATTTTTAATGAATTTTGCTCATTTTGCATGTATTTTTGAAAGAATTTTGAAGTTTTGAATTTTTTGCAATTTAGTTTCTTGAATTTCCACTTTAGAAAATATTGCAAATGATTTCAGAAATGTTGGAAATTTTTTAGGAATTTATTTGGATTTTAAATGAATTTTCATAAATTTGTGAAGTTTTTTTTAAATGTGTTGTTAGGGTTTTTCGGGTTTTAAAAATTTGTCACTACATAGGAACGGCTGCTAATGACTGCAATTGCGTAGGAATGGCTGCAACCACCGCACAAAGAAGCCGGACGCACGTCCCCGCACGTGAACGCACGTGAACAACACAAACACGTACGCGGAGGCTCGTGCGCACTCGCACGTGAACCACGACGGCGGCGAAGGAGAAGGTGGATTGGGGGCAGTGGGTGGGGGCCGTAGGATTAGTGTTCTTGTCTCTTGTTTTGTGTTTTTTGTTTTCTTTTTTTTTCTTCTCTGCTTGTGTGTTTTTCTTACGGCTGGGGGTGGGGGAACAAGGGCCAGGAGGATGGGAGGGGCTGCGGGTTTGGATGTTTTTAAAGAGGCAGGGGGGGATTGTGGGTTTGGGTAGGAGGGAAGGGTGTGAAGGGGGGCTAAGGGGGGTGGGGTAATGGGGGGGTTGGGTCTGGTTAGAGGGGGGTTTGGTTAGTGGGGAGGAGGTGGGAGGGATGGCGAGCGGGAGGGGGAGGAGGGAGGGGAGGGTTGGCACGCAAGAGACAAAGAAGAAGAGGAGGAGAAAGAAGGGGAGGAGGCGCAGGAGATGGAGTGCGGCGGCAGAGGGGATGCGCAGGGCGGCGGAATGGCGGCAGCCAATGGGGAAGCCAGTGGGCGACAGCGGTGTTGGTGGTCGAAGGAGGTGGAATGGTGGGGAGCAGGGCGGCCAAAGGAGAAGACGGCCGGGGGGGGAGAGAAGGAGGAGGAGGAGGGAGATGGTAGGAGGGAGGAGGAGGGACAAAGGTCGCAGAGAGAGGGTGGGAGGGTAGAGGGAAGTAGGGAGAGGGTAAGGTCGGGGAGAGAGAAAGAAGGGAAGAGAGAAAGAAGGAAGAATAAGGAAGAGATAGAGAGAAGGGGTGGGGGGAACACGGGTGGTTGGGGAGAGAAATGATGTTTTTTGTTATTAATAAAATATATAATTTAAAAAATTGAAGAAAATCAATTAAAAAAACCATTATAAGGTGGGCTCGCCCTCGTCCCGCGCGCATGCGTAGGGCGAGGGAAAAAAAATTTTACGATGGGGGAACCCGACGGGGCAGGGATGTCAATACACAAGTCGGAGATGCTACAAGGCGTCGCGAGGCGCTTAACTCGAAAATGCGCCCGTTCATGCGTGAGGTGAGAGACACGGCACACGTAAATGGAAATAAAAATTAATAAAATACAAACCAGACACCAAATCAAAAAACTGTTAAAAGGAAAAATGTGCAGGAGATGAGAGGAAAAGGATGGAAAAATGTGACACGGGTTTTGGAACCAAATCAGGGGGTTCACATGGAAAAAACACAAAAAATAGACCCGAAAACACATACGTGTATTAATATTGAAAAATTCGCGCGTCGGAACGAAGTGCGGAAAGAAGTAAAAATGTGTAGAATAATGGACCAAAAACCCTATCACAGCAAAACACAGTTCCGATCGAGATAGGACGCGTTCATATGGGAAAAACCCAAAAATCGTACTCGAAAATGGACTTAGAAATTAATACGGGAAGAACCAATTGCCGGAACGAAGTGTGAGAAATAGGAAAAATGTTCAAGGAGAAAGGATTCACAGGGCTGGTGCATCAAATCTCAGTTTGGGAGAATTGGGAGAGGTTCTCATAGGAAAAACACAAAAACACACCCGAAAACACTCGAAAAATTTAATAAATAAAAATCCAGTAGTCAAAAGAGAGGGAGGAAAAAAAAAGTGGGGGAAAGGCTGGCCGGTCACGGTTGTCAAATGAAAATAGAATTCCGGTGAAAATAGGATATGTTCACATGGAAAAATGTGAAAAATAGGGACGAAAAGAGCCCAAAAACCCGCAAAAATTAATAGCAGGCCAACCGTGCATCGGAATGACATAGAGTAAAAAGAAAAAATGTTAGGAGGAATGGGTAGGGCAGGGTTGGCACATCAGATCAGTGTTCCAAAGCAACAAAGACACGTTCACATGGAAAATTGTCTAATTTATGGGAATTGCTTAAAAAAGTAATAACTCAAGAACCAGCTATTGGAACAAGGGTTGCTAAAAAGGAAAAGTGGGAAGTTTAAAGGGACGAATAGGGATGTAAGGTTGGATGTGAGTCTCAGTGAACATAGAATGCATTCACATAGAAAAATCGCAAAACAAAGGATAAAGGCAAACAGTCAAGGAACAGCTCTAAGGGCAGGGTGAAATAGAACAGAGGAGTGGGAAAGGGACCCCATCAAAGCATAAAAAATGAATTTCCTCCTTTGGAGGTGGATAGATGTATTTCCATGATGATATACAGAACTGATGCGTAGGGATGCATCCCCACACTTAAGACCTTAACAGGAAGGGTAAACCGAACATCAAGGACCTAGTACCACACATCAGACCAACCACAAACGTCCCCACACTTAAGACATGACTGTCACTGAGAAACAGAAGGCATAGAGTTAGAAAAACTTGGCTCATATTTTCGAGGAGTAATATCGATGATCGAAGTTGCGTCGTGTATCATTGTCGGCTGCAAGAGGTACCCATGTGTCTTCATAGCACACGTCCTTCGTGGTAGGGACCACGCGGCAACACCCAGGGAGGTGGCTGGTTGAAAGAATCGCAGAAAATTTGTTGATGACAAGGATATCGCATGCAACTCACAATCACTCAAATGGAATGAAAGAACAGTCACTCGCCCCATTACTAACATCACTCGAGTGAATAATGATGAAACCCAGAGCACACACCTGGTTTAGGAATCGACAAGGGAATGGTGTAGAGGGAGTATACCAGGGTGTACAGTTAATGGTACATTAGTGTGTGCAAGCATGAAGGCCAAGGAGCCTTGCAGTGCAGTGTACAGAACAGAGTGACGGGTCATGTGTTGATGGCAGAGACCCATCCCGTGGGTGCATAGAAAAATAGAAATGTACCTAACTCCAATGGTCATAACGTCCCTCAATCCTTACCTCTCGATAATTGATTGAAGAAATATCAGTCACACTCAGTCCACCCTTTGTCTCACGCTTTGTTAAAAGATACAGAGGGCAACCCTTCCTGCAACCCATTGATGTAATCCTCACTGTCACTTGTGCAGAGGTTGTATGCCTTGTGCGCAATTGATGGTGTAACTGTGCATCCCACCCTGTGCCACGGCATACAGTGCAAGAAGGAAGACCAGAGAGCCTTATGCTGCAGTGCACAGGAACAGATCGTGCATTGTCCATTGAGAGGCCCATCCCATGCATGCAACACTCTGTTCACACATCTCACCGCTCATTTTATTTGAAGGGAAAGACTGGTCACTCGTCCCACCCTCTATCTCACTCTCTGATAGATACAGAGGGAAACCCATACTCACGTCCCTATCCTGTTAGGATGAAAGCTCGCATCACTCAAGGAATTGGTGATGAAGATCGCTTGATCTGTTGTTGTCATCAGGATGTTGAAGACGGCGTACCTAGGGAGGTAGCCAACAAGTCTCGTACTTCAATGATTTGTAAGAAAAGTCGTGTGTTAAGAAGGATAGACAGACTGATATTGCAGAGACAGTGCACCAAGGGAGGTGGCTTCAAATGATGTGCTGAAACGGTTCTGCTGATGAATCAGCTATCCTGAACTGCGGGGTGTTACTACCTTTTCCACAGTCAGCTTCCTGCCCAAGGGTGTTTCCACCTTTTCTTGGAACGAGGCCCGTTATGATAGGGAATTTCTTCCTTTTCTCCCATAACAATTTTTTTCTTTTTTTCTCTCTTTTATTATTATTATTATTATTTTCGTTAAGAAAGAGAATGGTAGAAATACCATGTGTCAGGAGGACTAAGCTTGCCACCGTTGTTGGATCAGACGAGAAGAGAACAAGGTCGAGTTGAGATGAGGGGTTAGCAGAACGAGACTGCCTCATGAGGAGATTCATAAGGGCTATCATAAGCACAACGAGAAGGACAGTGCGATGCCCAAAAGGGGGAGGGTAGGTGAACTGTGATTGTGAAGATCTCCATGGAGAGCAGTACTTCTTCAGACGATAGTCATTGATCAGGAAGGGATCATCAAAGCCATCAACGATCTGCACCTGAATAGAGCCATTAGGATTGATAGCAAGTATCTTGTACGGGGCCATCTACTGTTGTTGAAGCTTGCCATGAAACTTGCCAAATCTCAAATCATAGGCCAGGACAAGATCACCTTCTTTGAACTCCTTATGCTTGATGAAACTGTCATGATAGACATTGCATCGAGCTTGAGTAGTTTCCATACACTATAGGGCCATCCTCCGAATCTCATCCAAACATTCCAATTCCAGAAGGCAGCGTTGCAGTGACTCATCATCTCCCAAGCGTTCTTTAACTGCCATTCGCAAAGAAGGCAATTCCAGCTCAATAAAGAAGACGGCTTATATACGATACACTAACTGGAAAGGGGTCTATCCTGTAGCTACCTTATGGGAGGTTCTGTATGCCCAGAGGACCTCTGTAAGTCGATTATCCCTATCACGATGATGTGCAGTAATCGTTCTTTTCAGAATCGAGCAAAGGATGTGATTGGTGACTTCAACTTGGCCATTGGCTCTGGGGTAATAGGGAGTGGACTTGCAATGGCGGATCTTATACAGTTTCGTCAACTCCTGCATGATTTTGTTAAGGAAATGAGTACCTCTGTCACTTACCAGCTCGAGGGGACTGCCAAAATGGGTGATAATATTCTCATACATGAACAGGGCTACACTGTTACCATCGTCTCGCTTCAGAGCTTTAGCTTTACACCACTTTGTAACATAATCCATACATACTAAGATGTATGTGTTCTGCTTCCGTCTAGTGGGTGGATCAATGGGACCCACAAAATCAATCCCCCACTTCTTGAACAACTTTAAGGGAAGAATGGGTTGTAGTAGCATGGCACTTGTTTTGGTGGGTTTCCCCATTCGCTGACAAGCATCACATCTCTTGCAGTAGTCATGTGTATCCTTATGGAGGGTAGGCCACCAATATCCTGCTAACAGAGCCGATCTGGCTATTGCTTCTCCTGCGAAGTGTCCACCACATGGTTCATCATGGCATGCTTTCAATATTATGCTGATTTCATCCCTTACAACACATCTTCACATCACTTCATCTTTGCCTCTCTTGTACAGTGCACTGCCTAGTAAGGTGTAGGGGGCTGATTCTAACATAAGCTTCTTCTTCTCATGGCTTGAGATACTAGGAGGATACTATTGAATTTCCAGGAGGTTGGCTATGTCTGCATACCAGGGAGTAATTGTTTCAACGAGAAACAAGGAAGCATCATGAAGGTCTGGATCATCTTGTTCCTCTTCTGCAGTTTGAGGGATCCGTGATAGATGATCGGCTAGGACATGGGAACGGCTAGGCTTAGTGACCAATCGAACTCCTGGAATAGAAGCAACCATCTCATCAGTCGTCCTTTAACATCTGCTTTGTTCATCAAGAAGGACAGGGCTTCATGATCCAAGTGGAACTTAAAATGCATTGACAGTAGAAAGTGTTGAAACTTCTCCAGTGCAAACACCATTGCCAAACACTCAAGCTCTGTCAATGTATAGTTCCGTTCCCTATCAGTGACCTTTCAGCTTGCATAATATATTGATTGATCTAATTTAGAGGGGCCCTTTTGACATAGGACAATACCTAGCCCTTTGACTGATGCATCTGTGTGCACATGGAACTCCCTCGTCCAGTCAGGAGGCTGCAAGATAGGTGCTTGGATAAAGCACTGTTTTAGGGCCTTAAAGGCTTCTTCATAGTCACCCAGTCAGGAGGCTGCAAGATAGGTGCTTGGATAAGACACTGTTTTAGGGCATTAAAGGCTTCTTCACAGTCATCAGTCCAAAGAAAATTCGCATCTTTCCTTAGAAGCTTGTGCAGAGGGGCTGCCTTAGTTGCAAAATGTGTAAAAAATCTTCTGTAGTAGCCCACATGGCCAAGAAATCCTCTCAATTGCTTGAGGTTTGTTGGTGCTATCAAGGTGGAAATCTTCTAAATCTTTGCTGGGTCTATTGCAATCCCTTGTGCAGAGACAATATGGCCCAGAAGAACTCCCGAGATGAGACACCAAAGACACATTTGTCGGGGTTGAGAGAAATCTCATACTCTCTGCATCTGTCAAAACATTGCTCTAGGTGTCCCTAGTGCTCACAGATCAAACTATAGACACAAAAGTCATCAAGATACACCTCAATGAAATCATAAAGATGATTCTGGAAGGTAGCCATAATTACTCGTTAGAAGGTGACAGGAGCATTACAAAGCCCAAATGGCATCACTCTATAGGCATAGGTCCCCAATTCTGTAGTGAAGGTTGTTTTGGATTGGACCTCTTCTGCGATTTGGACTTGGTTATATCCGCTGAATCCATCCAAGAGGGAATAGAGCTCATAGCCTGCCACTGTGTCCAATAGTTGGTCTGTAAAAGGGATAGGGAAATGATCCTTCTTCGTCTTCGAATTGAGCTTTCAAAAGTCCACACATATTCGAAGTTTCCCGTTCTTCTTGCGTACTACCACAATGGGCGAAACCCATTCACTATTAGCCATGGGATAAATGAACTCGACTTCAAGAAGTTTCAATAATGCAACCTTCACCAGAGCAAAATAATTAGGATTCATACGTCTTTGTCTTTTCCTTATAGGTTTGGCGTTAGGCTCGAGGTCAATGTGATATTGACAACTGTGGGATCAATCCCCTTTAGATCTTTATATGACCAAGTAAGCACGTCTAAGTTCTCCTTTAGTAGATCTCGTAGGACCGCTTAGTTCTTCTCCTAGAAGATTGAGATCCACTTTTAGGTGACGTTCGGTACTATTAGTATCCAAGAATGTTATTTGCCTTTCACTTTCCACTTTGCGGATAAATGTCCCACGAATTGCTTCTAGATAGAGGTCTGACTCTTTCAAGGGAGTAGTGTCATCATTTGATGTTCCACTAGAACCAGTGTTCTCCTTCTGAACAGATGACTCGTTTGTCTGTTGAGGTTGCTAGAAGGGTATCAGAGCTTTGTTTGCTTCTGTGTGAGTAGTGATTTCTTCTGGACTTAGGAATTCATCTTCAAATGATGCGTCTAGGAATGTCACATAGCACGGACCTTCTAGAAGCCGAGGCTTTGATGGCTCTGGCTTCTGTTGGTAGGGGACATCATCATCATCTTTTCTCCGGACTGAACGGTCAGGGCGACAGGAGCCACTGGTGAACTTAATTTTTATGCCTTTAATCCATTGCTTATGCAGATTCTGCATACTTTGTGGTCCATTGGCCAACCCAAATGGAACCATGGTCATTCTATCCAACACCCTGAGATCTTTGGCCTCTGAGGTCTCTGTAGGGACATCAATAAGATCATCCACTATCAGAGGAAATTCTTCATCTGCACTTTCATAACTTGCTTCATTTTCTTCCTCATCATTTTCATCCTCTTCCTCTAGATGCTCTGTCTCTGCTTTTGTAGAGGCTCTGTAGGAGAAGAATAGATCTTCTGCCTTTGCATCTACTTCTATCTCTGTTACTACCTCTGTTACTACCTCTGTCTCTGGCTTTGTCTCTGTTACTACTTCTGACTCTACTTTTGCCTCTGTCTCTGGCTCTGTGACTATCTCTGTTACTACTTCTGTGACTGTCTCTGCTCTGTATCTGTTTTGTCTCTGTTCTGTCTGTGCGACTGTCATGTAGCAGGGAGAACAATACATCCATGCTTCTATTTCACTATTAGAGGTGATTTCAAAAGTCAATTCAAGTTGATGCAGGAGGTATTCTCCCATAGACAAGGACTTTGCTTCCCTTGGTAGTTGGCTTACAATGCCCATTGTTAGAGACTGTGCCTCTATTTTCTTAGGAAAGACCTATTTAATAGTCTCTTCATCTCCTAATGTATCATCTGTTACCTTGTTGGAGGAGTCAGTTATGACTTCAATGGATGTGGATCCATTGCCTTTTTGCGATCCATACAACTTCAACACCACTTTGTTGGATCCTCTGCATAGGGTTAGGGTTCCTTTGAACCAGTCCGTCCTAGCTCTCACTTCAAAAAGCCAAGGTCTTCCCAACAGTAGAGGGTATGAGGTCCCATAAAAAATTAGTTTAACCACCAAATATGTGTACCAATAGTTTTTTTCTGCAAGGGTTTTTTTAATGTATGGGAGGATGCCCAACGGTTTAATTCTGCTTTGGTCTGCTTTTTTTACATATAGGAGGATACCCAACGGTTTAATTCTGCTTTGGTCTGCCAATCTGATAAGCCACTGTGTAGGTTGAATTTCTTGCAACCCTAAGTCCTTCATTGTCACATCTGTCATTATGTTTAGTGATGGACCTCCATCAATCAATGCATTTGAAATAAAGCATCATTCAATCCATACACTAATCTCTGGGGTTCTAGGATCTAGGAAGGTGTTAGCCACATCTACTTCCTTTACAAGCCTCGGGGCCTTATTGGTCTTGGTCGCTGTTGAAGGAGCAATCCTTAATCCACATATTCTTGTTAAGATGCTTTTGAATTTCTTTCGGTAGCTAGGAGACAGCATTAGCAACTGCCGGAAGGTTAGATTTGGTTTAAAAGTATCTAGGTCTTTGACCAAGTCATAATCTTTGATAGGATCCACAGGATTCTCCAGCCTGCTAGGGAATGGGACTACACCCATTTTCATATTTCATTTTTCTTCTAACAATGGCAGCATCGGCATTTCTTCTATTTCTGGAGGTTCTTCTGTATCATCTATCTCATGGACCTCTGGTCTTGTTTCTGGGACTCTCTGTGACTCTTTGTGGCATTGTAGTACTATGTACTGCACTGTTCTATCCTATACTACTCTGTCCCTCTGTTGTGACAGGTTGAACTTCACAATCTTAGTAGGAGATTTATTTTCGTGCTGAACAACTGGTTCCTTCTTCTTGGCACACATGACAGCGGCAACTTCCAATTCTACCAAATTGGAGGCAGGCTCTTGTACCTTCTGTTGGCTATCACTGGCATTGGCGTTTACAGGGGCTGGACTTGGACAATCCTTTGCAGTGTGGCCTTCTCCTTTGCATCGGCTGCATAAGGGCTTGTAATCCAAAGATCATCTAGGGTTTGGACAATTTGGTGAGATATGACCCTAATCTCCACACCTATAACATTCCACCTCTGATCTCTGACCACCACCAGATTGTCGTCCTCTGTAACTTTGAGAGGGAAACCTCCTTGGACCGAAACTAGGACCAAACTCCCTAGGCTTTGGTCCAATAACTTGTGTTTTCATTTTGGATTCTAGCAAGTTGAATCTTGCATTTTCATCTTTCTGTCTTCGTTTGTGCATCTCTTTCAGAGAGAAAATATCCTCTATATAGTTCTTCCGCAAACAGTAGGAACAGAAGGCTCCAGGAATGGTTGGTTTTCGAGTACATTTAGTGGCTAAATGTTCCGCTTGATGACACTTTCCGCACCATGTATTAGAGCACATCACATCTCTCCTAGCTCCCATAGGGGTGGATATATTGGCGGTATTCATCTTCAGCGTCTATAGCTGCTCTGTAATCACATCCATAAGCTCTTTCTTGATACTTGCAACTGAGTTGGATAAGTAGTCCTTCAGATTTTCACCTCCTAAAGTGCTTGTAGTAGGATTTTGGAAAGCTTTTGTAATTACTGCATACACTGGTTGGGTCGATCCAGAGGGTCCTCTATTCTAGTTCTGATTCAGATCTCCTGTTGAAACTTGGGGTTGTTGATTCCAGTTGGTAGGGTTCCACTGTTATTGAGTCGCCAATGGAGGAACTGTTTGAGGCCACTGTTTTTGTGGTTGAACCATCATTTGAGGCACTGTCATCTATGGTGACCACAGTGGATTAGGTGATTATACTGTGGCATTGTTTGCATCTGGGGATAGGGGTAGGGGACTATCCCTGGGACTGCATTTGGTGGGTATACCATTCCTGGCATGGGAGGAGGTAAGACTCCTCTTCTTGGAGTCATTGACAGCCTTGCTTCAACTTCATCATACGATCTTGCACCTTCCACTGCAGCTTGAAGATTGACTGGTCTTCTCAATTCCACGAACTTGCAAACTTCTGGTTGTAGGCCTCTAAGGAACACTCCTTTCTGAATACCTTCATCCAAATGATGGTTAGTCCATCTCTTCAGGATGGATTCCATTCGCGAGACATAAGCTTCTACTCTTTCTCCAGAGGATTGACTTAGGTTCATGAACTCCTCTTGCATCCGCTCTTCAAAATCTTCAGGCCTGAATTTAGTGAGGAAGGCCAACTTCAAGTCGTCCTATGTGCCAAAAGTTCCTATTGCTTGTCTCTCATACCACTGAAACGCCGCGCCCTTGAAAGTGGTGAGGAATATTGCTAACCAATGCTTAAGGGTTCTGGCATTGTTAGCCAGACATGCTACCATAAATTTTGCTACATGAAGATCAGGGTCTTCATTGTACTCTCCTTTAAAAACTAGCAATGGGACTACGTTTGTGGTTGGTCATCAATATTTTCAAGATGAATCTGACTAGGAAGGGGACCTTGAGTTGCCATGGGAGCTTCTGTAAAGAGTTCTTTTAGGGTGTCAAAGGAGGCTTTTGCGACGGTGAGCTCGTTCTCAGCTTTGATTTTTGCCTTCTCTCTTCTCACGTACCTCTAGACTCATTCTAACACTTGCCTCTTGATTGCGTTATTTATCAGGGGGTTGGCTCCAACCAGTTGGTCTGTACTCAACAGAATAGAATCAGAGAGGGCTTCAGTCTCTGGGGGATTCTCTGGCCAACATCTCCTCTATTTCCTTCTTTTCAACATCTCTGAATTTGGCCTTCAAACCATTAAGAGGGGGAGATATTCCATTCTGAAAGTATCAAAACTCATTCTTCTTAGGATTGTTGTTGTGCCATCATAATAATGCTAGCTTCTGAGGGTTTCAATAGTGTATGTTGTGAAAAACACTCTATCTATCAACTTCCAGTGGGTTGCTAATTGGACACAAAAGATTGTCAGTGCACCAAGCATCCCATGTATCTTGCTGTTGAGCATCCACGAACAAATTCCAATTCTTTTCCTTCTTGTTTTCGTGAACCTGCACAGACCACGACTCTTGGAGTTTCTTCATGATCTCCCACTTGATGATGTCTAGAAACTTCTCAATGAATAGCAAATCTTCCATGGATATTCATTCTCTGTGATTTTGCTCTTCAGTTTGTTCCCAAACAATTTGCCACCAAGATGCAATTTTCTGATGCTTCAACAGGAAAGAGGAAACAGTCCACCACATAGTACATGCATCATGATGGTAATATGTTTTTGCCATTGTGGGACGAATTTCTTGTGGAAAGTGGCTTTGATGAAAGGGAGAGACAGATCGAAGGTTGTGGACTCGAGAGCTATGGTGGAAGAGCAAGAGCAAGAAAGGGAGAGACTAGAAATGGAAACTCCAACAGTCACAATGTGTGATCGGGCCTTCCTTTATTCAAACTATCACTAAAAGAATAAAGAATAAAGTGATGGTGACGGGTGCCCACCACCTGCAGTGTGCAGTGGCGGTGATTGTCAGTGTAGTAATACACGAGCGGCTAGGCAAAGGCGCCCTTACCCCCAACAACCTCCCACTTAAAGGCGAATCTGCCCCAGTGAGGAGTGAAAAGAAAAAGAAAAAGACAGTACAACATGTACACATGTACAACAGGATGAGGAAAGACGTCATTCCATCCCACGCCCATCAACCTCCTGAGGAAGGCAAAGCGTTCTGTAGAGAGGCTTTTCGTGAGCAGATCTGTAGGATTCTGGTCAGTCGATTAAGATCAACAGACTTGTCCTCAACGATCCCACGTATGAAGTGATACCTCACCTCAATGTGTTTTGTCTTCGCATGGAAGATCGAATTCTTGGATAACTGAATAGCACTTATAAAATCCGAATGCAGTGTAGGGATAGCATCAATACCAAGGTCCATAACCAAACGACCCAACCAAATGGCCTCCTTGCAAGCCTCAGTGGTGGCTGCAATATACTCGGCCTCTGTAGTAGAAAGGGCCATGCATTTCTGTACCCTGGACATCCAAGAAACAGCACCTCTAGCATATGTAAATACATAGTGGACTTCCTACTATTTGCATGTCCTGCATAATCAGAGTCAGTGTACCCCATGACTCCTGTATCTTGGCTGCCATAGCATATGCACATATCTGCAGTGCCCTTCAATATCTCATGATACCCTTCACGGCATCCCAATGCTTCTTGCTAGGTGTAGCCATATAGCGTGCCACAACACCAACTGCAAAGGCAATATCTAGACGAGTGGCTATCATGGCATACATAAGACAGCCCACTGCGGATGCATAGGGAATCTTGGCCATCTCGGCCTTCTGCTCATCTGTCTGCGGACAATCAGCCTGTGATACCTTCACATAAGAAGGCAATGGACATCCAATAGGCTTTAGTCTTGCATGCGAAAGCACTCAAGGACTTTATGAATGTACTCCCTCTGTGACAAGTAGAGGAGTCCCTGATGCATGTCGCATCTAATGCGCATACCAAGTATGTGAGTGGCATGTCCCAGATCTTTCATCTCAAAGCTCTTCTTGAGCTGAGCCTTAAGAGCATCTAGCTCATCATGAGCTTTCCCTGTTATTATCAGCATAACATCCACATAGAGGACCAAAATCAGTAAAGAACCATCACGAGCTTTCTTCGTGTAAAGACACAGATCCATAGCACTTCGGCTGTAGCCCCAACCGCATAAAGGCATCAAACTTATGATACCATTCCCTAGGTGCCTGTTTCAAGCCATAAAGACCTTTCTTCAATTTGCACACTAGGTGCTCCCTGCCAAGTTTTACAAAGCCCTTAAGCTGCTCCATATAAATCTCATCATGCAAGTCCCCATGTAAGAAAGCCGTCTTGATATCCATCTGGTATAAATCCAAGTCAAGCTGAGAAACCAAAGCCAAGACTAAGCGCATGATGGTCATCTTAACCACATCAAAGTTCACACTATGCTCCGGCTTAAAACCCTTTGCTACCAATCTAGCCTTGTATGCCGGCTTGGGGTGTCCAGGGATACTTTTTAGCTTGTACACCCACTTGCATGGCAAAGCCTTTTTATGCCTGTAGGCAAGGAAACCAAATCCCAAGTGTCATTCTTATGCAGGGAGTCTATCTCAGACTGCATAGCCCTCTCCTAGGAGTGACTGTCACCCCTGCGCATAGCCTCATCATAAGTGAAAGGCTCTCCTGCATCTGTAACCAAGACATAATGCATCGAGGGCTGAAATTTATCAAGTGGACGTCTGTCTCTAGTAGACCGTCTCACGGCAGGCTCTGCTGCCTGTCCAACGTCCTAACCATGAGCATCTACTGCAGCTGTAGGCTATCCAATTGGTTGTGTGGGAGCTCTCAGCTCCTCCTGAAATATGACCCTGCGGATCTCAACAACTCTCTCAGGCTGCCTATGCATCTTGTCTTCATGGAAGACTACATCATGACTGCGGATGACTTTCCGTGCCTACGGATCCCAGAGACGATAACCCAACTCGCCTGCATCCCCATAACCAAGAAAAATACATTTGAAACTCTTGGGATCCATCTTACTTCTCTTGTCCCTAGGCACATGGCAAAATGACTCACATCCAAAGACACGAACATGCGCATAAGAGGGGGGTTTTCCAGTCCATACCTCCTCTGCAACCTAGAAATCCAAACCACTAGAAGGCGATCTGTTTATGACATGCACAGTTGTACTAACTGCCTCAGCCCAAAAGCTCTTGGATGGTTCTATTCATCCGCTCAGCCAAACCATTCTGGGGGGTGGTAGGCCTGCATGACTAAGCATACTGCTTACACGCTCTTGGATGGTTCTATTCATCCGCTCAGCCAAACCATTCTGGGGGGGTGTAGGGGGCGGTCAACTGACGCTTAATATCCCTCTCATCACATAACTGCTCAAAAGCACGTGAGACATACTTACCCCCATTATCTGCCCTTAGGCATTTTAGCCTATACCCAGACTAGTTCTCAACCAATGCAAGCCATCTCTGAAACATAGCCAAGACATCGGATTTCAGCTTAATGGGATAAGCTCAAACTTTTCGTGAAAAATCATCTATGAACGTCACAAAATACTTTTCACCACCCATAGATTGACAAGGCATGGGCCCACAGACATCCGAATGTACCAATGCCAAGGGCTCACTCACGCGTGGCCTACCAGACTTCTTATGCATAGACCTAGTCTGCCTGCCATAAAGACAATGCTCACATGAATCAAAACATACATAATCAAGGGGCAGTAAGTACTGCAAACCAGAAAGCATTTTCATTCCCTTCAAAGACATATGGCCCAAACGGGCATGCCAAAGAGATACATGTGGGATAGAACCCACAAACAAAACATGATCAAGGGAAGAAGCTGATACAATCAAGGGGGTAGAGACTGCCAGCCTTGGCACCTCTCGCAATCACAAGTCTGCCACGAGTGATTTTCCATGCAGAGTCTCCAAAAGATATATGATAACCTGCATCATCAAGTTGTCTAGCTGACATGAGACTGCGTGTCAAAGTAGGTACATGATATACATCTTGCATAACAAAACTGCTGCCAGAAGGAAACTGCAGCCTAACATCACCAATGCCCACAATATCAAGAGAGTTGTCATCACCCAAGCGCACAGAACCTGAAACAGTACGGTATGAATGAAACCACTCTCGGCAAGGTGTCACATGAAAGGACGCACCTAAGTCCAAGAGCCAACACTGTGCATACATAGAGTGTATCTCTGTCATCTGCAAAGCACTAGAAGAAGCTGCTAGGATATAATCAGTATCATCATCAACATTCTCAGGCTGCATAACATTGATCTCTTCAATTTTAATACTAGACTTTACAGGTACTATGCTACGATCAGAAGACTTATCCTGCACTTTGTCTTTCCCCTTATCTTTGTGCCTTTCATTGCGCAATTCATGGCATTGTTGCCTAATATGGTCCTTTTCCCCACAATGGTAACAAGTAGCATCTGCATTCTTGCCACGGGATTTGCTACGTGACTTCCCACGAGACTTGGACCAAGATTTCTGAGAATCCCGTCCACAGCCACTTCCACTGCCATGCTTTCCATATCCATCATTCCTGCCTCTAACTATCATAGCATGCGACACATGAGAGGCATCCAAATTCTTACGGTTAACCTCTTCTTGCAGAAGAGCACTCTCAACATCAGATAATTTCAAGGTAGTAGTAGAGGCACATAATGCAATGCGGAATACATCCCATGACTCATTAAGAGTACCAAGCAAGAAAAGAGGAGTGACATTCTCTGCAAAAGTGATGTCCCGCGAAGTCAAGTTATTGAGTATAGCATGGAACTGGCTCAAGTGAGCAGACATAGTCACATTCTCCTTCATGCGCAGATCCACAAGCTGCTTCAACCAATACATCTGACTTGCTGGACTTTTCTTGTCATAGAGATCTTTTATCTGTTCCCACAATTGCCATGCACTCTGTTCTTCCTCAAATACATTGTGGTGAACTTATTCTGTGAGAGATAATACAATAGTGGACTTGCATAATTCATCAAGCTCAAGCCATTCCTCATCTGGCATAGTTGCAGGCGGATGTCCGCTTAACCTCAAAGGTTTGATCTGCGATTTCTACACCAACATCTGCCAAATCTGGCTCTTTCAATAAGAGTAATTCGTACCATCAAGCTTAGTGATGTTGAAAATAGCATGATCAGTGGACAAACTCGCCATAATGCAGGCTGGAAGATTGTAGACAAATCAAAACTGCTTGCTATTTACTGCAGAAAATGACCCAAAAATCACCAAAATCGAGAGAAAATGCGAGGAAAGTGGAACCAAAGCTGTTGCCCACCAAGTACTAGTGAAAGTACATCATTTCAGAGTGTTTCAGCATGAAAAATCCATGTCAATCCATACATATATGCTTGCTGTAATAAATTTCAAATTTCAGTAAAAGAGAGCTAACAATGCCAAAATCGAATCCCAAGGCAATCAGATACTGCCAAAACCAAAGCCGGCATCATGCAGGCATAGCATAAGCATATGACGGTCGATAAGCATATGACTACCAAAACTTGACACAAGTAGGTGTCAGTTCACAAAGATACAGATCCAAAACTGAGACTTAGCTCATAAGCATACAATGAACCAAGACATATGATGTATCATCCCAAAAGGTAAGAAGTCCCAAAGTCTCAAGTTTCTGTAACTGCTCAATAGTATGTAATGGCTCAATGCATAAAAGTACCACCTGCTCAATGTTTGATAAGCATTAAAGAATGCTCCCATTGGCACAAAAAGCCATATGTATGAGCTTAAGAGCTCAAGCCAAGGCAAGACACAGTGGCAATGACATAAGTCCAAGACAATACATCAATAGTATATCCCAAACATGTAGGCGGTAGAGCATTTTATGTAGCATCCGTAAGTATGTAAGACATCAAATACATCCCAATCCAAACTCTGACAAGCTAAGTAACATCCAAAACTACTCCAGATAATCCAAAATGCATCCAAGGTGGAGCTTCAATGAGCACTCAAGCTCAACGTATACATAGGGTAATCAACCGTGACATGAGCATCAAGCCGTAGGCAACGGGTAAGCATGTACCCAAAGAGCATAATCAAAGCACTGACCACTGTCAAGCATAGACCAATGTTGATAAGTGCAGGCTGAAATAAGCTCAAGCTTCCAAAAGCATCCGGATCTAATGACGAGCTCGAAGTCATCCCTCGATTATCAATACATCATAGTATAACCCAAGATATATATCCGGAACCAATAAGCATATGTCAAAGCATAAAAGATAGCTTCAGCCAAGAGTATTCAACATGCATTTACTATTATAAACTGTGTATTTTCAGCCCAAAAATCAGGCCAAAATCATAGCATTACATGTAGCTTCAATCCCCCAATCAATCGGGATGCAATAGGCATTAAACCGGTTATGTAGTCATACCCAAACAAGCATAGGCATACAAATACATACTATCTCAGACCTGAATTCTATTGCAAAAGATTCTGTCATTAGAATTTGGCAAATCCAACATCACCATCACGTCTGGAGCGTGCCAAAACCCCAACTTAGACTCTTACCTTGCCTGAATCGGGTTCCGAATGCCCGAGATATGACAAAAAGAACGATTTTTGGGCCAAATTTTGAAACACACGCAAAAAAAACGTGAGCAGACTGGGGGGTCTGCTGTCCCACATGTCAACAATGGGACCCAAAGGGAGCACAAATGAGGGCCAAAGAAGGCCTACACCAAGCCTCAGTAAGCCTTGATAGGCTGGAAACAAGATCCAGGTGAAGGAAGCTCCAAGAGGTGTGAGCTATGGCTGCCCACAACTTGTTTACAACCTGTGAGACCTGAGAACTGAAGTAAACCCTGAAGAAAATGATCAAATACCTCTGATTTAATGCCCTGAAGGTGCCCAACAATGCCGGGAAGGTGCTCTAGAAGCCGGGGAGTGACGGGAGCTCAAAGGAGTCAGATATGACTGCCGTGAAGGAGACCCAATGCAAGTAGGGAGTCGATGGGATGCTGAGAATGCCACGAACCAAGCTCAAGAGTCGGAAAGCAAAGCTCTGATACCAGTTGAAAGGGAGCGATGGATCGAAGGTTGGGCTCAAGAGCTATGGCGAGAGAGCAAGAGCAAGAAAGGGAGAGACTAGAAATGGAAACTCCAACAGTCACAATGTGTGACTGGGCCTTCCTTTATTCAAATTGTCACTAAAAGAATAAAGAATAAAGTGATGGTGACGGGTGCCCGCCACCTGCAGTGTGTAGTGGCGGTGACTGTCAGTGTAGTAATACACGGGCGGCTAGGCAGAGGCGCCTTTACCCCCAACATTTGATAATGAGAATCTCCAACTCTTCAATGGAAGAAGGAACTTTGCAACCATCCATTGAATTATCCTCTTCTTGGCAATGTCATTTCCTTCATTTTCAGCCTCTTCTGATGCTTGTTGATGGCAAGTTTCCCTGCCTGCGCACCAAAAACATGGAGCCCCAAGAGGAACACCAAGGAAAAGGGGATTCTACTGCAAGAAAATCTAACTTGTAACATCAACAAGCTTTCATTCCATTCTTTTGATGACCAAAACAAAGAAAACAACAAATCTTCACGCAGTATCATAGTAAATATCTCCCATGGATATAATAGAATTAGCCATAATCTTCAACATCTTCATAGAATCCTTCAATAGAACAAAGAATATAAAAGAATACACCATTTTTGAATGGAAATCAATCACATAGTATTCATCTTCATTATCTTCATAGTTCTCTCTCTCAATCTCTCATATACATATACAATGTTTTGATAGAATTGACTATCTTTCTCTCTCTCTCTCTCTCTCTCTCTCTCTATATATATATATATATATATATATATCAATAGTACATCATCTCCTCACTACAATACTCAATAGTGACTCTCAATAATCATTCTTAGGTCATGGATGCATCTCCTAAGAGGTATATCTAATGTGAAGAGGCACCAGAGCCACTACAGTGTCTCTTCATAGCTCACTAATGTCACTGTCACTCCTAAGAGGTATGTCTGATGTGAAGAGGCACCAGAGCCACTACAGTGTCTCTTCATAGCTCACTACTGTCACTGTCACTCCAGTCTTCTTTTCAGTCTTCAACAGCTGCTTCTTCCATTTGTTTTAGCTCTTTTGAACTTAGAATCATCATTTCCAAAAGTTAGAAAACTTTCCCAAAGTCACACATACATTCTACATAACACTTACAGAAGATCTACAGAACAGAACATAATAGAAACAGAGCAGATACAGAACAGAGATAGAGCAGATACAGAGGCTCTACAGAAGGTTTACAAAGGGTTACAGAAGGTCATCAGAGAACATCAAATCCTCATAACTCATACTAAAATCATTCCAAACTATCAAAAACTATTCAATAAACCTTCAAAAGATTTCAAACTCCATCAATCATCAATCCATGCTTCATACAGAAGAAAATCAGAATAAAACAGAAGCTATACAGAAGGTATAAGAACCAATCAGAACCTCAACAGAACCTATCAGAACATAACAGAGCCTCATATTTCTACTAAAAAATCATAATGAGCTTCCAAAACATAATCAATATCATCCAAAATACTCTCAAACACTTCCATTAACAACCATACATCACTCTAAATCCATCAATAATCAATCTTTCAGACCTCAAAACAACAAAAATTAGTCAAATTTCAGTCTTTTTCCACTCTCAACAAGGCCCCTTGCTGCCCAGTGGTTCCGTGTGTGCATGTGTTCATGCAGGTGCCGCAGCTTATTTGCATGATGATCCGAAGCTGCCAGTGGGTGTTCTCGTGCGAGGACGCGTGTTTGGTCTTATTTGTGTGGTGATGCATGCCGTTCTTGAGCACACACAGTTGTTCACATGCAGCCCGGGTATCTCCTTTGATTTTTCACAAACTTGCAAAAAATACATTTAAAAAATACCTAAAATTACTTTAAAATATTTAAAATTTAATTAAAAATCAATTGAAAAATAAAAATTACTAATTTTTTTAACTTAATTGGGTAATTTTTTGGTTGATCTTGCTAATTATAATACATGAAATTAATTGCAAAAAATTAACAAAATTTGCAATCTGTTTTAAAATTCACTAAAAATTGAGAAAATTTCATTAAAAATCCTTAAAATTTAGAATTAAATTTTAAAAAATCACAAAAAATTCCATCAATGCATTTGCATGCTTTTAGAATATTTTTCAAGTTGGCAAAAGCCTTGGCACATGATCATCCTATTATTTTTGGACCCAAATGATAAACTTTTAATCTAAATTCATTTTAAAAAAACCATTTTAAATTCCAAAAACAAGCTACTAAATTACAAATTAATTAAAAATTTTACAAATCTATTGTTGAAGTTTGATGGTTTTATTTTCAATTAGGTTTGATTGATGCCCTAAAAAATCACATATTTTAAAAATTACAATTTAAAAAATATTAACAATTAAAAAATTACAATAAAAAATTTACACACCTTAATTACAATTAAAATAATAATAATAACAATTTCGTCCAAACACTAATCAACATTAACTAAACTAAATGTGATCCCACTAACATTGCCTTGATTTTTATTTTTAATTTTTTTAATAATAAGATGTTTTATTTTTTTCAGTCAGTGGTTTTTTCTTTTTTGTTGGATTCCCTGTATTTGGGACTACTCAGTGCGCCCTCAGTCTCTTGCATACACACCCCTACCACCAGGTATCTATTTTTTGTGCTTTATTTATTTTGGTCATCCCTTAACCACAGTTAATTATTAAAATGAATTTTATTCACCCACTTTTTCACGTGCGCTTGCGCCAAATACACATTTTTCTAATAAATAAAACTCAACCCCCTGTTCACTTTGCATGCTCTACGTGTGCTTCAGATGCACTTCATGAATTTTCAATAAAAACGAACCAGCTACCAAAAAAATGCACACGCTGAAAAAGAAGAGCGCTTCAGACTCATTAAATTTTTAATCAAGGAATATGCATTTAGAGACCTGAGTTTGGGGATCACAGTCCGGGTTTCGTTAAAAGCATCGTTTCACATTAATAAATTGTAACTAACAATTTAAAAATAAACTGCCGTTTTCTTCTTAAGGTTTACAACTTAATAAAATTTCAAACATTATTAATAATTTATTAAAATGAACTCTTCATTAAAATCATTGCCCTCACTACACTTTTTTTTTCTCTTTTCAATAAATACGCTTCATGGAATGGGTACGTATAGTCTTTTAAGTTGACATTGTTTATCAAAGTTCTGGTTATGTCCTGATTAGGTTTTTGAGGTATTATGGTTTGATTGTGTGATACGATTACGAGTGCGGTCTGTAGTTTTCTTTTTTGCCTGATACGGGGTCTTGGGTGATTGCTCATTGCATAGCATGAAGTTTTCGGTCGCATATATGTAGGGGTCATGTCGAATTTTTTCTAGGATGTGGGTTGTTTGGGGTGGTCAATTGGTTAGTTACATTTGTGTGTGCTTATTTTGATCGATTCCTTTTTTATAGCTATTTTGTTATTTTGCAGGCATTCATTGTGATTGTTTGTGTTTGTGGTGTGTGTATATTCCATCTGAATGGCGCCTTAAGCTCCTCCAGTTCAGTATACCCCATTAATCAGTAGGGATTATTCTTCTCTACTGACTTTTGAGCCTGTCACGAAAGCTGGCCTTGTATCTTTCGTGGTTGCTTCACTCCCTTTGATTCCAAACGATCCAGCCCTATGTGTTGAGTTTCTTGCATCATACGGTAAGAAATCGGGCTTGGTTCGTGATACTTCCATAGTTTTGACACCTAGAGGGTTAGGGAAGGCTTTGTCTCTTCCCTACAAAGGAGAACCCTTTGTTACAGCCAGAAAATTATTCTCAAATGACGAGATTCTCAAGCCATTACAAAAGTAGACTAAAGAGATCCATATCAAGAAGGTGATTAACACTTCAGGAGTGTCTTTCTCAATGATCACTGATCCTCTCTGGAAGCTAGTTTGCCAATTTCTCCAAGACAGGTTCATACCTGCCAAGACACCATCTCACTATTTGTCCAAGGAGCTCTTCACAGCTTCCAGGATGGTGTTAAAAGGAGTTGCCATTGACTGGAGTACTTACCTTCTTACGAAGATGGACCAACATTTTGTCAAAGTGACTAAAGCGAATGTTACCAATGTAACTTATGGTTCATATTTATATGCTTTCTTGACATATTAAGGCCTTAAGAAGGGTGTGCTACCCCCTCCTCCATATGATTCAGTTCCTCCCTCTCCACCTTCAGAAGATTCAGAACCCATTGACATAGGGGATCTTGATTCCCCTCCTCCATTCGTCATTCAACGGAAGTGCTTGAAGTGTGTAGCAAAGAAAATTCCACCAGTCATTCCTTCAGTAACAGTTCTTGTTACCTCTGGAAGTGACCTCCCTGCCTACCTCACATGCAATAACTTATTCAAGGCACATTGAGAGGGTTCTTTGAAAATATTAGTTCCTTCATTGAACAGTTTAGTGTCAGGGGATGCCATTCATTTCCTTTGTAACGACATCCAGAGTTCTATTGAACTCTCAGACATAGCTTGTGTTCAACAGTTATATACTTCTTTCTATGAAGAATTGATGCAATCCAAAGACCATATGCATAAGGCAACCACAGAGTTAGTCTTTGCTAAAGACACTCTTGCCGATCTGTTTAAGTAGATGGAGCAGCAGACACAAATGATTGAGACCCAGAGAGAAGAAATATCTTCTTTGAAAATTCAGTTAGCAGAGACTCAATCAGAGGTCACTAGAGTTTCGAAAGAGAAAGAGAAAATGTCTAAAGAAGCTCAAGAGTTTAAGACTCTTTTAGATACAAAATTGTCAGCTTTGTAGACTGCTCATAATACATTGGAATCCCAAGCTTCCTAGATTAAACAATTGAAGGACCAACTGGCGCAGTCACGGTCCATTCCTCCAAGCCCTAGTGTTCCCATGATTCCTTCTATATCTCAGCCGGACTTGGCAGTTCTCTAGAGACATGCCACATTATGTCCGTTGTTTCAAGATAAAGTGGAAAGATTGTAGTCTAGGATGGATTTGTTATGGTCTACATTTGAGTAATTTCAGGAGTATATTCCTCTCGACCATTCCTTTTTTGTCCACTATCAGCTGTAGAAGTTGGCCTTCTATATAAAGCTCTCAACGATGGATCTCCCTTTTCGAGAGGATGGTTGGAGTGGAGCTTGGTCTTCTAATTTGCTAACAGAAGTTGTCAGTATGGTCTTTGAAGATTCTGTGACAATGGATACCATGTTGCTATCTTATATGTATCTACGAGGTGATCTATTAATTTCAGATGATGTAGATCTGGCTTGGTATGTGGGGGATGTGGTCTTACAAGCTGCCTTATATGTCAACCATTTGGAGTTGAGGATAGATGACATGTTCCAGTGCTATTCTTCTAAAGTGGCTACTTGCCCTGACACTTTATGGTATTCAATGATTGATTATGTAGTCCTAAACCAACGTCAGAATACAGCTTCTACTTATGTGTAGAGCACTAACCAACTGAGGGTTGATATCCTAGCTTATCTTTCCAAGAACCATCCATTTGATTCATCCTTCTTTGATGCCTACCATCAACGATCTGTTTTAGGTCACTCTATTCCTAGCTTATTGTACTATCAACAAATGGCCCATCACTATGATGCTTATTTTTTCCTTTATCAATCCAACTCAACAGCTATCTTACCTCTCCTTTTCCAACCTTAGGGTTTTCCTTAAATTTCAATTTTTACCTATTGTTCTTTCATTGAAGATCACGTCTTTTCCCCTTCTCCACCATGCCCTTCTCCATCTATCCATATACCTTCTACTTTTCTTGCTTATTAATTGATACATTTCCTAACTAATTCGCTTAAATTTTCAGCCACTCCTTCTTTAGCTTATTCCTCATTTTATGATTTTGCCTACCCATCTCTTCATCCTCTTTTACTTATTCCACTTCCATCTCCTGCCACTTCTATTTCTCAACCCCCTCAGTTGGTTAGTGGGTACGAAGGATTTGACCAACAGATTCCGAGAAGAAGAGGATGGAGCTCAACTGACTCTCTCACGAGACCACATATTAATTGGCCATTAATTCCAGGGGACTGGACAACTGCTAGTCAAGCATACCAAAATTACCTCCATTTTTCTCAACAATATTCACAATCTCTAGATCATTCCGTGAGATTGACAGCCCATTTTGCTTGGTACTTAGCATATATACATAGGTATTCCCATAACAATCAAAAGGCCATTCCAAAGCTTTGTATGAATATCAATGTGAACATTAATTCCCAACAGTTGGATGTCCTATATTTTCATGCCCCCTTTGTCTACCTAGTAGATACCTTGTTTTACTAGAACGGATGTGCTGCCTTCAATTCTTTCAGAATCCTCCAAAATCTTTTGTAGATGATCCTTTATCCCTGGATCGCTTTTGTAATCATCAAGCCTTCAAGAGGGATCACCTTTATTGATACCCCTGGATGTATCTTCTATGCTTCTTAATGAGACATCTTTTGGAGGTGCCATTCAGATGGTTGTGTTTGTGTTTGTGTTGTAATAATTTGTATGTGATGAGTTCATGCTGGTTGAATAATTTGTTCGAGAGCTCTCTTTTCAACTATTGATGGTGGATGGCAAGCCTATGATGGAAAGCTAAAGAACCTCTTATATTCTTTACAAAATTTTTATGACTTTTTATTTTTTATCAAATGTGTTGATGAATAACAAAGTTTTTCTTTAGTAGTATTCTTTTCTAGATATACATGTGATAAGTTGGGTTCGTGGTAGGGTGATTATTGAAGATACTATAGAATATCAAATTGAGCTCTTTACTGAACTTACATTCTTCTTTTCCTTAGGTCACGAGGACGCTTCCTTTCTAAGTGTGGGGATATGTAATATGTTTTCGCCATTGTGAGATGAACTTCTTGTAGAAAGTGGCTTTGGCAATAAGAATCTCCAATTCTTCAATGGAAGAAGGAACTTTGCAAAGATCCATTGAATTCTTCTCTTCTTGGCAATGCCATTTCCTTCATTTTCAGCCTTTTCTGATGCTTGTTGATGGCAAGTTCCCGGCTGCGCACCAAAAACATGGAGCCCCAAGAGAGACACGAAGGAAAAGGGATTTCTACTGCAAGAAAATCTATCTTGTAACATCAACAAGATTTTTTTTCATTCTTTAGAGAACCACAACAAGGAAAAAAAACAAATCTTCACGCACCATCATAGTAGATATCTCCCACGGATTTGATAGAATCAACCATAATATTTAACATCCTCATAGAATCCATCAATAGAACAAGAAACAAAAAATAATACACCACTTTTGAATGGAAATAATCACATATTATTTATCTTCATTGTCTTCATAGTTCTCTCTCTCAATCTCTCATAGATAGATACGTTGTTTTGATAGAATTAGTTATCTTTGATTCTCTCTCTCTCTCTTAATCAATAGTACATCATCTCCTAACTAAAATACTCAATAATCACTCTCAATAGTCTTCTCTTGGTCATGGATACACCTTCCAAAAGGCATGGGAAGTATGAAAGGGCACCAGAGCCACTACAATGTCTCTTCATAGCTCATCACTATCACTTTACTTTAGTCTTCAACAACTACTTCTTCCATTTGTTTTAGCTATTTTGAACTTACATTTATCCTTTCCAAAAGTTAGAAAAAATTTTCAAATTACACCCTCATATTGCAAAACACATACAGAAGATCTACATAATAGAACAGAACAGGAACAGAGCAGGAACAAAGGCTCAGAAGGTTTATAGAGGGTTAACAACAACTAAACAACAAACATTCAACTCAACTAAAACCAAATAAACCCATCATAAATCACTCAATAAGCTATCATACAACCTTAAAATTCATCATTCAATATCCCAACCTCACTTAATCAAACAAAATAGAGCAAAACAGAAGAAAACAAAAGCTCAACAGGCTTAAACGGGATCATACAGAAGCTATCAAAACACCATCAGAACCTATCACATAAATATATATTCATAAAAAAATATCATGAGCTATCAAAATCAATCCAAACCTATCCAAATCATTCCAAATAATTCTAAAATCAATAAAAAATTATACCAAATCAATCATTCAATCCACCAAAAACAACAAAAATTAGAAAAAAATTTAGTCTTTTTCCACTCTCAACAGACTCTTATAAGTTCTGATATGTTGTATAAGAATATTTGACCGTTATCTTGATCTTCTATTACTCGTGTGTTTCGCATCCAGGGTCGGCCTAGTAGGATGTCATAGTGCACTCCCTTCATGACTATGAAGTTCACTGAGAACTGAACTCCTGCTATCTTCAAGGGCCAATCTTTTAGTACTTCGAATGGTCTAACCTTCATCCTGTTAGCCAACGTGACATTAAATCTTGTAATCTCCACAGGTGGGTTACCCCAAGCTTACAAGACTATATGATTGGGCACACTGACTCCTACTCCCATATGTGCGATTCCCTTTCTCGTGGTGTCTCCTAATGGTACAATAGGTAAGATTGTGTGCATTTTTGTTCCTTCCCAAAAAGTGTTAATGTGCAAGAGCTTAGGCATTGAGTTTAGGGTTAAGCCTAGTATATGTGTTGTTGCATTGTGGTCAAGGAAGTCAATTAGTCCAAGATTGTTAGGTCCTTCTACCCATTTCTCCAACACTTGCCATAGTGTTGGGTTCTGCCTAAGCAACTCTCTGAGAGGTAGAGTCACAGGGACGACTAATATCAATGTCATGAGCAGATTGCCAACCGCTTGCCTTTCATCAGGCTCTACGCTCTTTTTCTAGTGATTTTGAGCAGTCTGCCTCACTGTGGCATTTAGGCTTTGTCTATGCAGTGCTACATGGGATGCGGATGCATCTCTCGATCTTATCCACCTAGGCAAGAATAGTGTGGCCATGCTAGAGAGCTCATGGATCTCATCTTCAATGATGGGTTTAGTATCCTTTAGGTGCTCTTGGGCTTCTCTCACCCACTCCTTGACCTTATCTACTACTTCTAATTGGTGCCTCGGTTTAGGATACTCCCCAATCTAGGCACTCTCCTTTTCTGCATGGGCGTATAATACGACGTTCAAGCGAGCTACTTGCCACACCCCATTCAAATTGGTTTATGGGGAGGAGTATGTCTTGCCCCTAGAAATTGAGTTGCCGACCATAAGATTCGCAATCAATCATTCTTTGGGTAATGAAGATGCCCTATTTGAGTGTTTTACAACTATAGCCCACTTGGATGAACTTAAATTGCAGAGTCTCTTGTACCAAGAAGTAGCTAAGTGAAGCGGTTGCATGTTCTAAAAGTGAAGAAATATACCTTTAAGAAAGGGCATTTAGTTCTATACTACAATGTGCGTAGGGAGCTATTTCCAGGAAAGCTGGGACCTAGATGGAATGGCCCTTACAAGATAGTTCGGTTAGGTAAAAATAAGTCCACAGCTTTATTAGCTGATCTACAAGGAGTGAAATTTAAGAATAAGGTTAATTTAATAAGATTAAACCTTATTATTTCTGAATATGCTAATGTGCTAAATGCATTGCAGGTCTATGCTGGGGTTGATTTGAGACTTGCAAGAGAGCTTAAACTAGTTGATGGGGTGGTTAATCCCTTATTTGGAGCACCCATATCTCGAGCAAAGATATCATTAGGGGAAGCTTATCTGGTAGAGCAAAGGATACAAAGTGATTGAGCAAAAAGACAGTACCTTTGTCTAGGAGATTAAAGTTTTCTACCATCACTGTTTACATATTTTGACAAGCATCCCCGTTGAGTTTAATGAAGAAGGTGGGATGGAGCCATCAATTCATCCTCTAAATATGTTGAATTTTGACTATCATAATTACGAATAGGGGAGTTCTTGATGGCTGGCTGTGTAAACCCATTGTGGACATACACGTTATACTTTGATGGAGCGTCCCGGGGGCCTAATTAAAAAGGGAGTGTTTGTGAGTAGTTATCCGAGATCCCTGATGTGAAATTAGCTATTTATCTCAGGGTAAGATTCACTAACAACATGGCAGAATATAAAGCCTTGATTATGAGACTGAATATCGCCAAGAAAGGTGGTATTCGACGGTTGTTGGTAAAGGGGGATTCCCAGCTGATCTTAAATCAATTCAATGGGACATATACAGTTCGGAATCCCATCCTTCGTATGTATCATCACACTGTTATAACCCAACTTGATGAATTTGAGAGCATATCTCTTCAGCTCATTCTACATTATTGGAATCAGTTTGCGGATTCCTTAGCTAATTTTGTGTATGAAGAGGACCTCTTCTTCAACTATGGTCCTAGTTCGAATGTCATTCTTGATAACGAGACGGGACCTAGTTGCTTGTGGGGAATGTTATCAGACCACACGTTATATGGCGGCAGGCAATGGTTGATATGGGTAATGCGAAGAGTGGCCCAGACCCATCTACCACTATTATCATGGACCCATAGGTTGATCAGACAACATGTTATGCGTACGCCTCTTGCTATATATACAGGAAGTATGGGTCATAACTTGATGCATTTGGCTTAGGGTTGAGAGTGCTATTTTTTCCCTTGGAATGGAGCATATTTTCGTATATTTGCCTTCTTCCAAGGAGGGATCTATATGAGCTGGTTTCCTTGATTTCTTTAGGCCAAGAGGGCCAGCTAGTTTGCAGTGAAATGTGCTATTTCTTTAGGCCAAGAGGGCCCTACGTCTATTTGGTGCAGGTACAGTTAATGGTTTTTTGTTGTAGTGATTGCATCATACAGGTTGAAGAAGTCACTGGAGGGAGCCTTTGCTGCGAAGGAGCTTCTTGTCGCCATTCCAGGTGGTTTCATCCCCTTTTTGATTCTTTTCCCTTAAGCAATTAATGATATATGTGCGTCTAAGAGTTACTTTCTTTTGTTTGTTGGGGACCGGCACTCGAGGCATGAAGTCCCAGGTTTAGGCTCTGTATGTTTGGGGGAGGTCTGAGTAGTCATTGCCTCCTACAAAGGCATTGTCAAGCATTGAAAGACTTGTTTTAGAAGGCAATTCTAGTGACCCTGTTCTGTTGACCTACTAGGCGGCCGGTCTAGGAGTTCCTGTTAGTTGTGAGGCTGTTAAAGAAGCCTACTAAAATAATGATGGAAATATGCAAAACCCTAAATATTTGAAAGACAATATATGAATATACGGAGGTGTGTAAAAAGGGGTTCTAACCCCTATAAAAATGGAAAAGGAAAGAAAGAAAAATCCATGAGTTGTTGTTTATCGCCTTGCAAAGGCCTGGTAGGTTCCTAGGGACGAGACAAGACGGGGCTGATGCCTTATCTTCCGAGGGGTGGCATCTAGCTTAAAAACACAGAATACAAGAGGGTTGGAGCAAAAATAAAAGTGAGCGATAGAAAAGGATTCAGTGTCACCTTGCGAGGGCTTGGTAGGTTCTTGGGTATCGAGACAGGACCTGAGGCCAATGCCCTGTTCTCCTTGGGTCACTACGCTTAGCTCCCTTCTTTTTACACGCCCGAGTATGGAAAATAAGAGGCTAAAAGAGCAATGTGCTAAAAGAAACTATTTCTTGATCAGGCTATAGGAGTTCTCGCCTAGTAGAAGCTCCTAGTTGAGTTGTCCTTAGTTAGGTAGCTAGTTTAGACCACCACTTAGGATGACATTTCTGATAGTTCTTTTTAGCTTGGCTGTGTTGGAGCAATTGGTTAGTGACTAGCTTTAGACTTTCTATCAGATTATGCTAGACCTACTCCTCGTGGATTTCATGCCTTGGTTTTGAAAGGGGGTAGGGTGAGAACTGTGATGTGTTTTGTTGTGTATCTATTTTGTATCAGCTTGATGTTCTTTGTGGTTATGTTTATGTGCAGATCTGTTCGTGGGATTCAATTGGTTGAGTCGTCGTATCCCATGGTCGCCAATGACAGATGATTTTTTATGCCGAGAAGTACTTAAATATAGCCAAAATTTTTGAATTTCAGGGGAAAAATAGACTTCGTCAAAGGCGGCGGTGGCAATCAGTACCATTTTAAGCGGCAATGCCCGAAAGTGCTTAAAAGACCCACTGAACAACAGTTGGTGAATTTTCATAATTTTTTGGCATGTCAAACGAGACCCTGGTAGATGTCCGCAGTGGAGGACTTCAAGATGAATGCCCAGGATTTTTCAGACCACGATTCAGACACCGGACAATGGAGAGGGAGTGCCCGAAAGGTCAAGGGCCAAAGGGCCAAGTGTAAATAGGATTTAGGGGGGCCCAAAGGGTATGCCTTTTGGGGCCTCCTCTTGGAGCCTTAATTTTTTCAAAATCGTGGGGGGGGGGGGGGGGGGGGGGGGGGCGTTTTCGCGCACAATCAGAAAGAAGGCGCCATTATCATTCTTGATGGAGAGGGGGGTTGGAGAGCCTGTAAACAACCCCCCCAACTGATTACATGCCCGGTCTACATTCAATCTTCGCTCCTCATTGCTTCAGTCTGTTTGTCAAATGGCTGCCTGGCTGTGAAGATAAAAAACCAATATTTCTCTCTCCTCCCTCTCTCTCCTGCATAGAGGCACTTCATGTGGCAAGAATCAAGAAGAGAATCAGGAGATGGATGCTTGTCCGAGAGAGGCACCGGATTGTTCCAAGAGGCTGAGGAGGCTGAAGACTGAATATCTATGCTAAAATCCATGGCTAGTTGGTTGATACACAATCCCAATTAAATAATCAAAAACCCCGAAACACGCAAAAAGGCGGTATGCTCTATTTTATGAAAGAATTTTGCTTGTTTTTATCGTTCATGGTCTAAATGGTGTGCGCATGGGCTGAAATTTTATTTGAATGTTCCTTGCATTATGTTTGAGGGCTGAAATCACTGTTATGTAGAACCTGTATTGATTTATAGCTTTTATAAATTTTCAAAACCCAAAAAAACACTAGTTTTGATGAAACTTGATAGTTTCTTTGATTTTAAGTGGGAAAAAATGAGTAGACATGGGATAAAATAAGAAAAAAATACTGAGTTTCAATTAAATGATCATTCCTCAGAAAAAACCATAAAATTCCTATTTTATATTAAAAATAAATAGAAAAAATAAATAAATATAGGAAAAATGGATTTCTTACACTAGAAAATTTGGAAAAATAAGATCTATGTATTTGAATATCTGATGGGGTTGAAGCATGAGGTTAAGCCTCAGTTTGGCCCTTGTCCTTTATGTTAAAGTGCGTATTTATTGCTTTTAGATACAAAAAAATGACATAAAAGAACCTCTACACCTATGCACTGCAGCAAAATTTAAACGGTGAGGGGAAGGATGATGTTATACAATAGGTTAAGCACTAAAATAATAAAAAGTCTGAATGTTCTCTTTATGCATAACATTTAGGATGCGGTTTATTTGGTAATAATGGATCTAGCAGCACGAGGATTGCCTTGGTGCTAGGTTCCTACAACCAAGCATTGCGTATTAGTGGAAATTCATTAAAAGGGCTGTTTTTGCACGACACGTACGCTGATTTTAAACCATAATTGTTTGTGCACAAAAAAATAAGGTATTCACTTTTTCGTGAATCATATACACATGGTATCTATTCCTGGCATGCATAGCAATTGGTTGAAGTATAAATGACCCACACTGGAGAGAGTAAGGCACCCAAGTTGTAGGTCTAGACGGTGGGTCCAAAGGGGACAAATAAGTGAGGACTAACACATTCTTGGAACAATATAATATTGGTACCAAGAGTGGATTCTATTTTGTATGTGTTATATGTGTTAGCGATGCATCGAGGGGCCAATCCCCAATGTGTAGGAGGGTCGCAACAGTGGGGCCACAGCAATCAGTCGAGGGGTGCCTCCTATGTTGTTCTACGTGTGAATTACACCAAAATGTGTAGGATCTCCCTCTGAGGAGTCTGAGAAGGTTAAGGGTTGGACTACAAAACACGATACAAATGCAAAATGTATGTACGATAGCAGGGCAATGTGTCTTGTAGACGCTCCTGACCGCGAGGCCGTGGGGTTGTCTTGTACATGTTAGAGGTCTGGCTAGTGCTATAGCCAATGCCGGCCCATTTTAGGTCCCATCACCCTTCCTTTTTGATACTGCTAAATTGTCAAATTCTCTTAGCTTATCTTATTCTTCTTTTTACGATTTCGCTTATCCCTCTCTTCATCCTTTATTCCTTATTCCATTTCTATCTCTTTCATTCTCAATCTTTGGATCCATCAGTGAGACTGAGTGCCCATTTTCATGGTATCTAGCCTGTATGCACCGTCACTCTCATGGTGATCAAAAGCAAGTGCCAAAGTTATGTTTGGATGTCAATATAGATGTGGATACCCATCAGCTAGATGTGCTTTATTTTCATGCTTTGTGCTTGCCAAGCAGATTTGTTATCTTATTGGAGAGAATGTGTTGTTTACAATTCTTGCAAAATCCTCCAAAAACCTTTGTGGATGAATCTTTATCCCTAGAAAGATTTAAAAATCATCAATCCTTTAAAAGGGATCATCTTCATTGATCCATTATCCTTTGTAACTTTGATGCTTGATCAGAATACATCTATCTATATTTTTCCTTCCAAAGAGGTGCCATTCAGATATTGTTTGTGTAAGTGGTGTGAGTTGTAGTATGTGTATATTGTTTATATTTGTTGAATGGAGCTGAAGTTGAAGCTCAATTGATGAAGAAGATATTGGATTAAAAGCTAGCAGAAGATGATATTGATTTAAAGAAAAATCTTATATCCTTTATAAGTTTATGTTGCTATCAATTTTTTTAATTAAAAAATAGAGATAATATCCAAAAGGATGTTTTCCTTTCATTATAGTATTATCAGATATATAGGTTACTTGTTGGGGTCGTGATTTGATGATTTTATGAAATGTTGTTGAAGAAAAAACATCACATTGAGCTCTTTACTGAAATTATATTCTTCTTTTCCTTAGGTCGCAATGACAATTTCTTTCTAAGTATGGGGATATGTTGAGAGTGGAAAAAGACTAAATTTTTGACCTATTTTTGTTGTTTTTGGTGGACTGAATGATTGATTTTGTATGATTTTTGATTGATTTTAGAATGATTTGGATAGGTTTGGATTGATTTTGATAGCTCATGATATTTTTTGATGAAGGTATATTGATATGATAGATTCTGATGATGTTCCGATAGCTTCTGTATGATCCTATTTGAGCCTATTGAGCTTCTATTTTCTTTTGTTTTGTTTAAGTAAGTGAGGTTGGGATATTGAATGATGAATTTTGAGGTTGTACGATAGCTTATTGAGTGATTTATGATGGGTTTATTTGGTTTTAGTTGAGCTGAATGTTTGTTGTTTAGTTGCTATTAACCCTCTGTAGACCTTCTATAGAGCCTATGTTCTTGCTCTGTTCCTGTTTTGTTCTATTCTGTAGATCTTCTGTATGTGTTCTGTGATATGAGGGTGTACTTTGGGAAATTTTTCTAACTTTTGGAAAGGATTAATGTAAGTTCAAAGGAGCTAAAACAAATGGAAGAAGTAGCTATTGACGCGACTGAAGAGAAGACTGAAGTGAAGTGATAGTGATGAGCTATGAAGAGACACTGTAGTGGCTCTGGTTCCCTTTCATACCTCCCATGCCTTTTGGAAGGGGCATCCATGACCAAGAGAGGATTATTGAGAGTGATTATTGAGTATTGTAGTAAGGAGATGATGTACTATTGATTAAGAGAGAGAGAGAGTCAAAGATAACCAATTATATCAAAACAATGTATCTATCTATGAGAGATTGAAAGAGAGAACTATGAAGACAATGAAGATGAATAATATGTGATTATTTCCATTCAAAAGTGGTATATTATTTTATGTTTCTTGTTCTGTTGATGGATTCTATGAGGATGTTGAAGATTATGGTTGATTCTATCAAATCTGTGGGAGATATCTACTATGATGCTGCGTGAAGATTTGTTCTTTTTCTTTGTTGTGGTTCTCTAAAGAATGAAACAAAAGCTTGTTGATGTTACAAGATATATTTTCTTGTAGTAGAAACCCCTTTTCCTTGGTGTCTCTCTTGGGGCTCCAAAGTCAAGATGGACACATAAAAGACCACGCTGGTTGATCTAGATGCCATCTTGGAAGTTAACTCACAAGTTAGAAATTCTTATGAGCCACTAATGAAGTATATCCCTTGCCTCGAGGATGAGTGGGATTGGATGCATGTGCTAATAGCCACCATTGATCTGTCATTCTCAAATGATGACGAAGATTATAAGTAGGCTGTGAGGAAATGAGTCCCACAAAGCCACACCATCTCAGCCTGCCAAAGAGTAGGACCACACCATCAATATTGATATGCATGACGGCCAAGAGCTCTAGTAGTCGACCAATACGTGTCCCTTTCCATGTTCCATCTAACAAATTCGATCTCTAGGGGATTCTTGAACACTTGATGAGAGAGCTAGTTGGTAACCCAGCTGCCAATCTCAATCCCCTCAATGATCTCATAGAGGAGCCGAAGTGGTAGTGGACCAAAGTACATGACTTGAATATATTGTACAATTGGGCATTAATCACAAAAAACAAAAAGAAGGTTGAGAGTTGAAGCATAGGAAATGATGAGCGATCAGAATACAATGATTCGAATGATGAGTACAAATACTACTACTCTACAAATGAGGAAAATGAGGAAGAGGCCAAGACAATAGAGTATGATATAGATGGCCAAGTGATCAAACAGATACGATAGACTCCAAGTCACGAAAAGCCAACATCTTTAGGATCGAAATAGGAGTCATTTGGATGAAACTCTTGGTAGAATTCGAATGCCTACCCGTGACCCATGCACTGATCTATGAGAAGGCCAGACACAAGAGCAAGTTTGACAAATATGTCAAACAATGCGACTTCAAGCAAGCGACCTAGTGTTGCTGTACTCTATAAAGGGCCTTAAGTAGAAGATGAAGTTCAAAGGATTGGGACCTTTCAAGGCCTGCAACATTAGTCGAACAGGCAATGTAGAGCTTGAGACTCTAGAGGGAGAGGGCATATGCTTCTTTAATGGAAGTTGTCTCAAGAAGTACTACCCTTTAATGCATCTATTATACGAGCCTCCAATCCTAGAACCACTATTGAATGTAAGATTTGATACCATCACTGAGATAGAGGACGAGAATGAGGAAGAAGTAGCACATGCCTACATGTGCATATCAGTCACTTCCCAGAAGACACATGACTTTGATGCACTCATTGGCGAGGGAGCTAACTTTAATATTCTTACAAACGACCATTGGACCTTGATTGGTCAGTCCCAGTTGCAATCTATTAATGCTAAACTCAGCCTATTTGGGGGGCAATCTTACTCATTGTTGGAAAAATGCAAAGTAGCGGTCTGGAGATTGAAAACCTACTATTGATCTTCTACATGTTGTCTAACACTAAGGTTGCAATTAAGGAAACACTATTAGGATGCACATTCAAGAAACAAGCACATTGCAATGTTGATTACGACTCAAAGCATGTTTACCTTGCCATTGGCAATGTTTGAATAGTGACGACTTTCAACCAGGGTAGCATGGCTCCATCTAAGCCCGCAGTGCCATCGATAGAGGAACGTAGTGCCAAGCCTAAGGAGGGGGGTCATGACTTGTCCCACCACCCCACCAAAGCAAACTGGACACATCCCCTAGTAGACACACCCAAGACCACTAAACAACAACTCAAATGGGTACCCAAATGACAATCGCCACCATCTAGCAGCCAACCCACACAAACTCATAATCCTAGAATCTCATGCCCCAGGCCTAGGAGACAAAACTAGCACTACAGAAATAGACAAATAGCCAAGCCTCGATGGGTTCCCAAAGCCCTATTGTGCACTTAAGGCTACTATGAAGGCAATAAATGGATTTGGTTGCCCAAGGCCATGAGTGGCACACATGTCCCTCAGACACACTACCTTTCAGCCCATCTCCGAAAGAAAGTAAGCAAGCTAGTTAGGAGTGAGAAACCAATTGATCCAAAAGGTACCAAGCCCATGGGACCACAATAGGTCTATCAACCACAACCGCAACCCTCTACAGTGTCCCAATTATTCCACAAGCAGAAAGTAGTGCACTAATTGAGCTGCAAGACCAAGCCATTGCACAAATGGCTGATAGGCACACTACTAACCAGTCCTCCATGAAGCAAGCATCAGTTGTTGCTAAGTTATCCAGTCCAATCAAACCCAATCCACCACCTGCAAGCTTTAGACCCTCCTATGAGTGGAGATCTATCCTTACTTTGGCCTCAAGCTTTAGACCCTCCTATGAGTGGAGATCTATCCTTACTTACGCCTCAAGCATAACCACAAATATGGAGGACGACCTAGTCACCTGCATCAGATGCTTGGATGCCACCTTTACCATGTTTCCTAAAAGCTATGAATGGTTGGATTTAGGCCTCCTAGACAAGCATTAGTAATGGATATGTGCTCCTTACCATGCACCTAGAAATAATTTGAATTCATATTTGTCATGGTTTCCATGGTAGTTGACGAACTGATCACTACTAAGATTTCTTGAGAGTAATGTCAGGACCTAAAATGGGCCACCTGACACTGGCTATAGGCACTAGCCAAGCCTCTCTAACACTCACAAGGCAATCCCACACGGCCTCCCGGCCAGGAGCATCCAAGGGACTATTGAGAATCAGAGTTTGCAGCATTGGAATATGTGCACAAGAGGGAGAAGAGAGCTCAAAGTACAAGAATGAAATCTTGCTTACTAAGTTGCTTAGAGTACAACTTGGGTACACTCTCTCACACTTGATAGTGACCCATAGGCTATTTATATAGCCTTTGCCAGCTAGGGTTAGGGTTTCCCCTGGCCCTAGGGCTATTCACACTCATCTGCCCTTATACTCCCTTGCTTACAGTGGGTTTCTATGCCTGACTTCTAACACCCCCCCTCAATGCCAGGGTGGCATTGGATTACAAAGCATGTAAGAGATTCCCCCTTTTTGGGATGCCTTTATAAATCAGGCTTACAAGGTGGTTTTAGGTAGATGATTTAAATAGTCAAAACAATCGATCTTCAGATGGATTGGAGACATAGTTGGCCACCAATTCTTTGGGTATTTCAAGAGTGTTGGGGCATTTACTAGTGATATACACTGTCTTCTTGCACTTGTTACATTTCATATTCTCGGGATACTTCTTCCAGCAGTTGTTTACAAGATGTCCTTTTTTCTTACAGAAAGAACATCTAGTGAGAACTGTATGAACCAATACGTATTCACGGGAATTTGAAGTTGCCTGACTGTTGCTGCTTTCTTTGTGGTTCCTCTTTTCTTCATCCAAACAGGATTGAATGGTACTTGCCAAAGTAGGATCTGGAATGTTGGTGAGAGTGGTTACAAGAGTAGGAAACACCTGTTTTATAGCTTTTAGGAGAATAGCAATAGCATCTTCTTCATGTATTGGAGCTTGTACAGAAGCAAGCTGTGCCATAAGTCCCTTCATATGAGAAATGAATTTTCCCAAATCTTCTCCTAAATGATATTCCAAGCTAAAGAATTCAATTTTAAGGAAGATTTTAGTATTTTTGCTAGTGGCTCCATAGAGCTTTTCAAGTTCTCCCATTTTTCTTTAGCAGTGTTTAGCTGATCAACATGATGAATCAGGGATTCATCTAAGTGTAGCATTGTGATTGCTTGAGCACCTTGGTCATCCTCTATATCAACCAGATTTGCAGAGTTTACAACTCTATTGCCTTGAATGAGACGCCAATACCCTCTCTCCATCATTTTGTATTTTATAAGTACCTGCCATGGGTGGAAATCCTTGCCATCAAACTTTCGAATTTGTGGATGGACATCAGCATATGTTGTGGTCATTGGGAAGGTCTTACCACTTATTCGGACAAGTGCAGTGTTTAGTCCCTTATAAACTTTCCACTGAATGCGGAAGCAAATTAGACAATGTGAAATCAAAGTTGCAATGAAGAGAAAGGCTGAAAATCATATAAGTGTAATATTTCAAAGTATGACTTTGGTGGTCCTTTCTTATGTGCAAGCTTCTTCCGAGGTTTAATAGTCCTTTTAGGTTTTAATGAAGTAAACCTAGACTGGACTTCAGGCTCCTCCTTGTGGTATGGGTTAGTGGATGAAGCTTGTGTTGGACAAGGTTTGTCTATGATCTCAATGCTTGTTGCTGATGATTCCGAGGAGAGTACAATGACACTCATGCTTTTGATTTCATTGACCAATGTACTTGAGACAAAGTCACTCACGGTATGCAATACACTTCTAGTGCATGATGGTCTATGTGTTAATTTTACACATAACCTTACAACAATATATGAAGAGGAATAAAAAACTCAATGGGTTTTAGTGAATGCCCAGCAAGCAATGAAACTGATGATTCGTGATTAGTGTTAAAAAAACACTATTGTCAAGCTTAGTGAAGTGCTTGAATGGAACCCAGTTGGAAGTCGGCTTCCCGATGTTTGGTGATGTCCATTGAGCATGCCCAAGAGCTTTAGAATCTGGAATAGGCTTTAGAGACTCTGCTTCAGTGATTAGAATCACTGTTAATGAAGCTCAGAGTGAAAACATGACAAAATGTCAAGCTTGGAGCTTGTTGGCTATGGCTGCCCAAAAAAACACAGTCAGGGTTTGGCAGAGATCTCTCTCTGTGAGAGGAATTTCTAGGAACCCTTTTAGCTGAGGATAGCCCACTTGGGGGCTATCAAAGCCCCAAGATAATAGTACAGATTGCCCCACTTGCTGCGTGTACAGCAACCCGACTTCTGTGCTGACAGAAAACTGCATCGTTTCTGAAATTTACGCAATGCTGGCCTCACACGTGGACAATGTCAGGGGTAGACCTGACGAGGAGCTGCTCCCTAATGTGGGGAAGAGATCTCCAGAAGAAAACACAGGCTGATATGGCCTCCTTTGTCCTCCCCAAGTCCTCCAATGGAGGTAGGTTGCAGGCAGCTATAGAGGAAAGAAGGATAAGATGAAGAAAATGATAGCTCATGTGCACTTAGTGATAGCTGATGCTGAGGGAAGCTGCGGAGATCAGAGATGGCTCTGATACCATGTTGAGAATCGGAGTTTGCAGCATTGGAATGTGTGCACAAGAGGGAGAAGAGAGCTCAAAGTACAAGAATGAAATCTTGCTTACTAAGTTGCTTAAAGAACAACTTGGGTACACTCTCTCACACTTGATAGTGACCCATAGGCTGTTTATATAGCCTGTGCCAGCTAGGGTTAGGGTTTCCCATGCCCCTAGGGCTATTCACACTCATATGCCCTTATACTCCCTTGCTTATAGTGGGTTTCTATGCCTGTCTTCTAACAAGGACACACTGCCCTAATTGCTACTGTAGATATCATGTTTGTAGTGGACCGTAGTCCAATGATTGGCCTTCCTTACTCCTTAGATGGAGATCCCACACATCTTGGTGTAGTACACCAACGTAATACAAACATAAAGGAGGCACCCCTCTGGCTAAATGTGGTGGCCCCATTGCAGCTCTCCTACACCTCGAGGATTGGCCCCAAGATGCGTTGCTCTAACATAAAGCACATACAAACACACTCCACTCTTATATATTTCAAAGTTTCTAGGATATTAAGTTTCTTCACTCGACAATTTCCCAAAGATTTGATCATCTAGCCTATAGCTTGGGTTTTCTCACATCATGTGTTTGGTAATCAATTGGTATGCATCCACGAGTTACCATGTGATATGTATAATGCAATTGTGGATGACACACCTCGTGCTCAAACATTTCTTGATAAAAGAACAACAACGTGAGGTGCAAAAATAATCCTTTAATTATTTCGAAGCTACTCGTAATTGCGACGTTGCTAGAGACTAGCACCAAGTTTCCTCGTGTTACTAGTCTCTCTTAAATTTAAATGGTGATCGGCCTATATGCTATGCATAATCAAATAAATCGAAATTTAAAACATTTTCAGCGACCACTCACTCTTACAACCCCTCTTCCCCTCCTATTGTTTGGGTTTTGCATTCGTTGGATAGGTGTAGCATTCATTTTTGTGTAGTTTTTCATGTAAAAATCGATAAAAACCATACTTTGACAAAAAAACAAGGCTTGACTGAGGGCTCATGTTGAAAATTAAGGGTGTTGTCATGTCCCGCATCTTGGACATTTGGAAGCTTAGGTGGAGATAGAGATTGGGATTGAGTAGCTGCACTTGGAACGACTGAGGGCTGAGTCAACTGGGCTGAATACAAAGTTGGCCTGAATGTTGAATTCGACCACTGGGCCAAATGTCACCTTGTTCGAGTGGGGTTGGGCCAAGTCAACAAGGCCGAGGGCCGAATTTTCAAGTATTCAAGTAAGATGGACATTGTAGCCACTAAGGCTTGCAAGTAGGTCCTCTAGTTAGTCTATTTGATTGTAGATCTTGGTATGACTATGATTCCTACACTACATTTGAATTTGATGAGTGCCATTTCAATTGGTCCATTATCTAATCTTCCATGCAAAGACAAAAAACATTGAGGTGCACTATCACTTCATCAAGGAGGTGGTAGAGGACAAGTCCATTGAGCTTGTCAAGATCCCTACCGATACAAATCCAATAGATATGCTCACTAAAGGTCTCCTAGTAGATCTGTCGACTTTACTTTTTGGCTATTCATCCATCATACCAACTTGTGACTAGTAAGCTCAAGCCCCATTGACCCCATGAATCATAGCTAACCACCTAGCCATGATTTTCCAACTTAACGCTAGCACACTACTCTTGAAATCGATTCCCAAGCTATGAGGGTTGTGGGCTACTTCCAAGTGCCTAGGTCACACCAACTACATATCAATACCATGCATCATGCCGCCTGCATAGACGAGACACCTATGAGTCATGGTACTCGATCACTTGGACAAACACCACCTTAGCCACTCATAAGCCATAGTCACCCACTATTGTAGGCACATTCACATAGGTTCATAATCACAACCATTATGCACATGACACCACAATCATAATTACTCATCAACACTATGTTCAACAACCACCTTCATCATCCACTTGTAGTTATCACCTTCACATTGTACTCCCATATGTGGCTTGCACATGCCTCATTCCCAAGGCTATGATTGAGTGATCATGAACCATGAAATAGCTCACTCCTCCATAGCCATGGGATATGAGCCAACTACCACAACTCAACCTTAGCCAACTACACAAATCATCACATTGCATGGTTGCGAGTCACTTCCCACCACGAGTCAAACTTCACCCACTCATAATCACATGAGTTTGACACAGCTTGCAAATGGCTTCCCCCCAATCATTATGATGCCTCCCCAATTATTTTCCCAGCCATCATATAGTCACATGGTCAACAAGATGACCACTAACCCCATGAGTGCACATGTGCAATCACAATGCCATCCAACCACATGCCCATCATGCCCCAACCCACAAGTGTGCACATGGCCTTCGCTCCTTTCAAGTAATGCATCTAGACCTCTAGTAATCTACCAGCCATACACACACAATGACTCTGACCAACTACAACCAACATTCAACCATTAGTTGTGCTGAGAGAGAGAGAGAGAGAGAGAGAGAGAGAGAGAGAGAGAGAGGAGGGGTGGGAGGGAGGGAATCTACCATGGTTGAAGCCTTCAAGAGACTAGCGGCCACACTGATTGATTGAGCTCCAACCTTTAGACCTAACCCTAAGTGCTCAACCCTCAACAGAACATCGGGTTATTTTTTATGATAAGCTTCACTCACATGGACTTGAACTTCCTACCCCACTTGCACACACTCATAGGCTAGCCCCACTTCATACTCGTAGGCACAACAACACAATCCTCTCACTCAATCATGGACACTCATAGCATTGCACTTGACCACTCTTGCCCACCATGAGTAAGCACAAAAGGCACCCATTCACCACACCTAATCTCAAAGGCACAACACTCTACTTAGTCACTGTGGACACATAGGTCCAAATATAGACATGCACTCCACAATTAGCCATATACACACTCACTAGTTCATGGGCTATGTACATCATACACATGTAGCACCACATTGAACCACTCTTGTCCACCATGAGTAGGCACAAAAGGAACCCATTCACCATAGCTAAACTCAAAGCCACAACACCCACAATACTCTACTAAGTCACTATGGACATATAGGTCCAAACAAATACATGCACTCACTCTTAGCCACATAGGCACTAAACTATCACCACTAGATCACCACTTGTGTTCACATTGGTAGGTTCACCTGCATTTATGATAGGCACATCCTACTCCTTCTAAGGTTAGAAACATGCACCTCTCTCTTTTACTACACATACCTCACTCTTATTTTCAGATCATACACCTCACTTTTGAGTGCATGCCACATCTCATCCATAGGCTAGGTTCACACATCACTCATAGGCTAGGATCCCACCATTCACTTTTTACATCCTGAGCCATTCAACCCATAGAGCACATTTTTTAACTTGCATACATATGTGGGATACTCTATATCCTCATAACCTATTGGCTGCTCCATATACACCTCTTATTGAAATTCACCAAGCAAGGAGGCATTCTTAATATCCATTTGTTGCAAACTCCTTTGGCTGCCGCCAAGGCAATCACACATCTAAAAATTCCCATCCTAGCAACTAGACTATATGTCTCTTCATAATCTATTCCATATGTTTGAGCATAGCCTTTTGCAACTAGCCTGGCCTTATACCTACTAACCAAACCATCTGTATTATGCTTGACTTTGTAAACCCACTTACAATCAATAGCTTTCTTTCCCTCAAGCAAGGGTTTCAAATCCCAAGTCTTATTGGCTTCTAATGCGGCCATCTCCTCATCCATTCATGCATCCCAATGACCATTCTTTGAGGGTCATTCCATCAACTGTAGCTATGGGAGTAGCCATCAATGCCTGTGCAACTTCTACAATATGCCTATTTTTTCTTTCTGCAAACCCATTTTGCTATGGGGTATACCTACAAGTAAACTGTCTCTTTATCCCATGAGACGTCAAGAAGCCACTAAACTCATTAGAGAGATACTATCCCCCTTCATCTAATCTCAAGCACCTAACTTTCAAGCATGTTTCTGTTTCAATAGCCACCTTGAGAGATTTGAAGTGCTACATCACTCTTTTCCTTCATAAAGTATACCCATAGCTTCCTTGAACAATCATCAATAAACATGACAAAGTATTTACTACCACCAAAAGATACATTTTGTGTAGGCCCTGAAACATCTGTATACATAACATCGAGTATATTTCTGCTCACATCTTTATTATGCAAAAAGGGTTGTCTTGCCTACCAAACTAGCATGTTTCACATACTTTGCAACTCTAAAAGCAAGCAACCATGTAACCAATTCTTTAGACCACATTAATTTCAGCTTTTTCACATTTGCATGTCCAATACGTTTATGCCATATTTCAATGTCTGCAACCACTCATTTTCCTTTAGCATACATAGTAGCATTCATTGCAGGAATTCTAGCATCTAAAGTGAACATGCAACCAACTCTACTTCCTTTTGCAACCAACCTGCACTTATCATTAAAGTCTTCTACAAAACAACCTTTTACATTGAATCGAACCTGCAACCCTTGCTCTACCATTTGGCCAACAGACACTAGATTCTTTGTGATTGATGGCACATGTAATACATCTAATAGACTCTTTGTCTGGCCATCATCATGCAATGACAAGGGAACCTTTCCAACATGTAAAATTGGGTGGCATGAATCATCACCCGTTTGCACATAGCCTAGATTTTGCAAGTCTTGCATCTCTCCAAACCATTCAATATGATCGCTCATATGATTAGATGCACCTGAAATCAACATACCATACATTATCATGTGTCCCTTTTCTCGTAATAGCATTCATCATATATTGCATAACAAACAGACACTCATTTTTTTCTTCATTCTATCGTGAAGACGATACACAGTTTCCTTACTGCAATTTACATTGTGTATATCATCCTTCTTAGCATAACAATGGGCTGCAATTTTCTCTAAAGTTTCCACAACCTCCTAAAACCTACATCTCACTGAATTGCTTATTTAACCTATTTTGCTAATTATCACTAGCGCGTCCCATACCATGGCCTCTCAAAGAGGATCTGCCACGTCCCCTTCCTAAACTTGAGTAAAATGCTTGGACATATTAACCATTTCTTTCAGATAAGTCACCTTGCATATTGATCTCTTCGGTAATCTTGAGAGAGAGCAACTCATCAAAATTTGGAAATAGGTTCCATATATATACAGAAGTGACAAATGATTTCCAAGCCTTCTCATTAATATTGCCACCCAAAGTAGAAGATAATAGGCCAACTCACCTCTATCCCCATATCCAAGAAAGAATCTTTGGATCCAACTTATTGCACTTGTCTTTGGAAATATGGTAAAATCTTATATCCAAAGACTCACAAGTGTGCATACAAGGCAAGTTTAGCAAACCATGCCTTGTCTGCAACTCTACTACTAAGAGTACTATATGGGAATTGATTAATGAGATACACAATAGTAGTAACTGCCTCAGCCCAAAAGTGTTATACTAAGCCTACCTGACTAAGCATACTATGGACTCTTTCTTGAATAGTCCTATTCATATACTCTGTGATACCATACTAGTGTGGGATATATGGGGCTATCAACTCACACTTAATATCTCTCTCATCACATAGTTGCTCTAAAGCCTCAAATACATATTCACTCCCATTATCCGCCATAGGTATTTTATCCTATACCCAGACTGGTTCTCAACCATGGTGAGAAAGCATTGAAATGTAGGTAAAACATCTTATTTTTTCTTAATGGGATAAGCCCAAAACTTATACAAAAATCATCTATGAATATAATAAAATACTTTATATCCCAAAGATTAATAGAGTATAGAGCCACAAACATATGAATGCACAAGAGCCAAGGGCTCATGTCAAGAATTGTGTGGTAGGGGGACTTGCTTAAGCTGTCGTGCCAAACACATTGTATACAAAAGAGGAAGCTCACTCAAGAACACAAGAAGAGAGATGGAGGCCAAAACATTTTCTTGTTGATTTCTTCTTCTTCTTCCACACACTATATAATGTACACAAATTATAGATAAGATACAACATAAAGTAAAGTGGCCTACTAATTCAAACGGTGCATAACAGACTACACTAATCGACTAGCGCTATATATTTGCTAGTTGTAGATAGGTGTAACAAACTAAATATAATAACTGATAAGTCAGTGGCCATATGAGTATCATACTGACTACCAATGTGCTAAGTATAGATGTGAGGACCCATCTAGTCAGGCGGTCCATCATCAATGTCCGCACATATTGAGCTTGCCATCTCAACACTCCCCCTCAAGCTCAACTCTATCTTTGCAACTCCAAGTAAGCTTCGAAAATTTCAAAGCTTCTCTGCACCCAATGCCTTTATGAAAATATCAATTAACTAATCCTATGTGTTGACATATACCAAGTCAATCTCTCTTGCAAGTGCCTTCTCTCTCACAAAGTGGTAGTGCATCTCAATGTGTTTTGTCCTAGCATGGAACACTGGATTCCTAGCTATCTGTATGCTGCTCATGTTGTCACAATGAATGATAACTCGACCATCTCCCTGCACATTCAAATCACCTAGTAAGTTTTGCAACCATACCACCTCACATGATGCCATAGCAGCACCTTTATACTCAGCCTCTATACTCGATAAAGCAATTGTAGGCTGCTTTTTGCTGCTCCATATAACTGCTGCACTACCAAGGGAAAACATGAATCCACTAGTAGATCTTCTATCTAACATGGTACTAGCCCAATCTGCATCTGTGTATCCAAAAACGTGTACATCCTTACATGCCTCATAAAAAAATCCATAATGTAAAGTGGACTTCACATACCTCAATATACATCTAATTGCATCCAAATGAGGCTTTCTAGGCATTTGCATCACAACTAACTGACAAGGCCAGCAGCATAGCTCAAGTCTGGCCTTGTAATAGTCATGTAAATAAAAATCCCTACTATCCTCCTAAGAATAGTAGGGTCTTCTATCTCATCCCCAATGTCAACACTCAACTTCACATTTTTCTCCAATGGTACTGAAAGAGGCTTACATGTTGTCATACCATGGATAACATATCCAAGCCATTCTGCCTTTGGGATAGCCATATACCACCATCATATCTGATCACCTCAATACCTAGAAAGTATCTCAGCTCACCCAAATCCTTCATCTCAAACTTCTTCTTCAAGGAGTCCTTAACTTCAACAATCCCATTGTCACTATCACCTGTAATAATCAAGTCATCCACATAGATGACTATGATGACCAAACCTGCATCTCCTCTTCTCACATAAGTGAGTGATTGGCATCGAAAATACAAAATCCAATGTTGACAAGATACTCTCCAATCTTGTCAGACCATGCTCTAGGTGCTTGCTTCAGCCCATTGAGCACCTTCTTTAACCTGCACATATATGTGGGATACTCTAAATCCTCATAACCTGCGGGCTACTCCATATACACTTTCTCTTGGAATTCACCATGAAAGAAGGCATTCTTAACATCCATTTGTTGCAAATGCCAACCTATGGCTATTGCCAAGGTAATTACACATCCAACAGTTGCCATCCTAGCAACTGGACTGAATGTCTCTTCATAATCTATGACATATATTTGAGCATAGCCTTTTGCAACCAGCCTAGCCTTGTACCTACTAACTGAACCATTTGCATTATACTTCACTTTATAAACCCACTTACATCCAATAGCTTTCTTACCCTTAGGCAGTAGGGGTACCAAATCCCAAGTCTTATTGGCTTCTAATGCAGCCATCTCCTCATCCATTGTTGCATCCTAATGAGCATGATAACAGCATCCTCAAAACAAGTGGGCTCAACATCCTCAACTACCTTCACGATATAAGCATAGTGGTGAGCTAGATAACCTTCAAAACCAAATCTTTTAATAGGGTATCTGACCTTGCTAGACTTGTGTACCACATTGGATCACTCAATGGAGCCTTTACATTACTATGTGCTCCTTGTACACCTGGTATCATGACTAAAGGAATACCAAGCTCATCATCCAAACTCTCTGAACCACTAGAATCTCCATCAAGTACCAAATGACTAGTAGATGCATCATTACCATCCAACACTTTCTTCTTTCCTTTGTCTTTGCCTGCAACACTTATAGATCCACCTGAAGATGTGGGGCTACTTCTTAGTGTTCCACACCAAGGGCTCACTATAGGTGTAGTACCAGATGATGTTTCTAGCCCACTAAGACTCTGTGATTCTTACTTTTCTTTCTACACATAGCTATCATGATCATTATCATCATCTAATACATCACCAGCAGGTGCATACCAACTACTTATCTCATCAAAAATAACATCCCTGCTCACTCTAAACTCGCCTGTGATAGGGTTATAACAACTATACCGTTTCTAATATAAAGAGTATCTAATAAAAATACATTTTTCAACCTTCGGATCAAGCTTCTTCCATAGCTCATCTAGCACTTGAACATATACAACATAGCCAAATACCTTCAAGTGTGATACATTGGGCTTCTTGCATGTAAAGTATTCTTCGGGGGTCATTCCATGAACTACAGTTGTGGGAGTTCTATTCATAATATAGATAGTAGTATGAACAACTTCAGACCAAAAATGTTTTGGCATTTTCTTTTTAGCCATAAATGCCCATGCAACTTTTGCAATATGCCTATTTTTTCTTTCTACAACCCCATTTTGTTGTGGGATATACATGTAAGTAAATTGCATCTTTATCCCATGAGTCCTCAAGAATCTACTAAACTCATTAGAGATGTACTCTCCCCCTTCATCTGATCTCAAGCACTTAACTTTCAAGCTTGTTTCTGTTTTAATAGCTACCTTGAAAGATTTGATGTGCTCAAACACATCACTCTTTTCCTTCATGAAATATACCCATAGCTTCCTTGAACAGTCATCAATAAATGTGAGAAAGTATTTGCGATCACCAAGAGATACATTCTGTGTAGGACCCCAAACATCTATATGCACTACATTAAGTATATTTCTCCTCACTTCTCTGTCATGCAAAAAGGGTTCTCTCGCCTCCTTACAAAACTGGCATGCTTACACACTTTACGAAATTCTGCAACTCTAAAAGAAGGCAACCATGTAACCAATCCTTTGGACTACATTAATCTCAGCCTTTGCACATTTGCATATCCAATACGTTTATGCCATATTTCAATGTCTGCAACTACTCCTTTTCCTTTAGCATACATAGTAGCATGTAATACATCTAATAGACCCCACATGTAATACGTCTAATAGACTCTTTGTCTGGCCATCATCCAAGGACAAGGAAACCTTTCCAACATGTTAAATTGGGTGGCATGAATCATCACCTATCTGCACATAGCCTAGATTTTGCAATTCATGCATCTCTCCAAACCATTCAACATGATCAGTCATATGATTAGATACACCTGAATCAACATACCATGCATCATCATGTGTCCCTTTTCTCATAACAGCATTCATCATATATTGCATAATAAACAGACACTCATTTTTTTCTTCATTATTTCGTGAAGATGATACATAGTTTCCTTACTGTAATCTACATTGCGTATATCATCCTCTTAGCATAAAATGGGCTATAATATAACCTATTTTTTCACAATAATGGCAAACAATAGTAGAATTTCCAGATTCTCTATTTTGCCATCCACCTCTTTCTCTAGACCTCCCCCTGCCTCTAAAGTTTCCTCCACCTCCTGAAACCTGCATTTCACCAAATTGTTGCTTTAACGTATTTTGCTGGTTATCGCCAACACATCCCATACCACGACCTCTCAAATAGGATTTACCATGTCCCCTTTCCAAACTTGAGTAAAATGCTTGGACTTGTTCACCATTTCTTTCAAACAAGTCACCCTGCATATCGATTCGGTAATCATCATAAGAGAGATCAACTCATCAAAATATGGAAATGACTTCCGTACATATACAAAAGTGATAAATGATTTCCATGTCTTCTCATTATTAAGGCCACTCAAAGTGGATGAAACCAAATCATCATCATCAAGCATTGCATCAATTGCTACTAAAGCATCTGTGATGCTCCTCACCTTCAAAACATACTCATTGATAGATATTTTTCATTTCTTCAAGGTATTCAACTCTTGCTTGAGTTGAATCTTTCGTGCCTTTGTATTTACTAAAAACATGTTCTCAAAAATTGACCAAGCTGCATATGAAGTTTCTACATTTCTAATATGTCCTAGCATAGTATTATCAATGACTGCAGATAGCCAATACATCACATTTTTGTCTTTTGTATTCCATTCTTTCTGTGCCTTTAATTCATCTGCAATTAGAGGGATACTCAACTCTTGCTCCTTTTCTTCACTTGAGACAAACTCATAAAGGCCATTTCCAATGAGAAAGTTTGTCACACGGAACTTCCATGAAGGGTAGTTGTTCTTGTCGAGCTTCTCAATAATGGGATTTTCACCATTCTCTGCCATTATCACAAAAATGATACAATACAGCAAGCTAGTCTTCTACAACCTTTCACAACAAGTGCACAGCAATACACCAAGCAACCTTTTTCACTGATTGCTCAATAGTACATGTAATCTGCAACATGCTTGCAGATAAATCTTATGTTTTCTTCTTATAAATACCTCAAAAATTACTAATTCAAAATATGTGACCTGTACACCCACTTTCAATCAATATAGTCGAAATCACAGTATACCCTGAAACTGTTGTTCACAATCTTGCAACTCTAAAACGTGGCCTAAAATGGCCTTAAATGCCCCAAAAAACGGTGGCAAGCCCTTACGAACTTATCTGCAGAATATACAGTGCTCTACTCGCACACCAAATCTCAGACCAACCTAAGATTTTCACTCTACCATGCTTCTGGTGCCTCCACATGCACTATCCAAGAGAAAGAGTGAAAGAATGGGAGAGCTTCTTACCCGTTGCTTGCTTGCTCAAACCTTAATTTTTTTCCTTTACTTCAGCCTTCAAAATCAAACTGTCTCAGTGATACCACTCTGATATCATGTCAAGAATTGTGTGGTGGAGGGACTTCCTTGAGCTGTTACGCCAAACACACTGTATACACACAAGAGGAAGCTCACTCAAGAACACAAGAAGAGAGATGGAGGCCAAAAAATTTTCTTGCTGATTTCTTCTTCTTCTTCCACACATATACAATGTACACAAAGTATAGATACGATACAACATAAAGGAAAGTGGCCTACTAAGTCAAATAGTGCATAATAAACCACACTAATCAACTAGCGCTATATCTTTGCTAATTGTAGGTAGGTGTAATAAAATAAATATAATAATTGATAAGTCAGTGGCCATGTGAGTATCATAATGACTACCCACGCACTAAGTGTAGACGTGTGGACCCATCTAGCCAGGTGTTCCATCATCAATGTTTGTACAAGTTGAGCTTGCCATTTCAACAGCTCACTCACGTGTATAGAACCAGACTTCTTATGTGAATTACGAGTCTACATGCCATAAAGACAATGATCACATGAATCTAGAACAAGAATAATCCAAGGGTGGAAGATACTGCAAAACAGGGGTCAATACTTTCATTCATTTCAAAGACATCTGCTTATGGCGATGATGTCATAAAGATACATATGGAAGATTGGTCATAGCTAACACATGGTCAAAAAACCTAGAAACAAGCAAAGGGTAGAGACTGCCAAATTTAGCACCTCTAGCAAAAACAAGATAGCCATGGGTGATTTTCCATGAAGAATCACCAAAATATACACGGTATCTATCATCATCCAACTATCTAGCTAAAATAAGGCTTTTCATTAGAACTGGGATATGGTATATATCATGAAGCAGAAAAGGAGTACTCATATTAAACTACGGTCTAACATCACTTATGCCAATGATATCCAATGCATTGTCATCTCCCAATCTAGCAAAACTTGTAACTATACATTGGTTATGAAACCAATTGTAGGGTAATATGGTATGAAGCCCTCAAATCAAGAAGCTAGTAGTAAGAGTAAGTGGATGGTGCATCGGTCAATTGAGTAGCGTCAAGAGATGAAGCTATAAGAATATAGCCATCATAGAACTATACTCCAATGCATTGAAAGATAGAATCTGAGTGGAAGCACACAAGCAAAAGCAAGAACTATTGGTGAATGGAGAAGAGAGCAAGAGAGTGATAGACACCATATGTGGAAACTCCAATAGTCACAATGTGTGGTCATGCTTTTCATATTCAATAGATACTGAAAGAATAAATAATGAAATGACAGTGATGATTACCTACCACAACCTGTAATATACAGGTGTTTAGGTACCATGTAAAATAAGTAAATGTGGATGGCTAAGTATAGGTTCCTTTACCCCAAACAACCTCCCACTTAAAGGAAAATGTGCCTTAGTAAGGATTAAAAGGAAAAAAGAGAAATGTACAACATGCATATAGGGTATAATAGGATGAGGAAAGATGGCATCTCATCCTACCCCCATCAACCTTCTAAGGAAGGCATATCGATCCCCTAGGAGACTTTTACTCAATAGATCTATAAGATTCGTATTCATAGAAATCTTGACAACTCAATGGACTTGTCTTCAACCACCTCCTTGATGAAGTGATAGCACACCTCAACATACTTTGTCTTTGTATGGAAGATCAGATTATGGGCCAACTAAATGGCACTCATCAAATCCAAATGTAGTGTAAGAGTCATTGCCATTCCAAGTTCTCCAAGACAATAGCCTAACCATAGGACCTCCTTATAAGCCTCGGTGGTTGTAATGTACTTAGCCTCAATAGTAGACAAGGCCACACATTTTCGCACCCTAGACATCCAAGTGACAGCACCTCTAGCATAGGGAAAGAGGTATCTAAAGGTGGACTTCTTATTATCTACATATCATGCATAAATTGAGTCAATGTAGCCCACAACTCCTATATCCTGGCAAATGATAGCTTTGATAGCCATTAAAAGGTAGCCCATGACTCTTGTATCCTGGCAACCATAGCTCTGATACTAGTTGAAAGGTAGAGCTTGAGTGGAAGCACATAAGCAAAAGCAAGAGCAAACCAAGAGCTATGGCAGATCAAGCAAGACATCAAGAAAGAGAGAGAGACATGTTGTGTGTCGGAACTCCAATAGTCACAATGTGTGACTTATAACCTTCCCTTATTCAATAATCATAATAAAATAATAAAGAATGAAGTAATAGTTATAGGCACTCACCACCTACAATATACAAGTGTGCAAGTACAATGTGTAGTGAGTGAATGTGGGTGGCTATGCATAGGTGCCTTTACTCCCAACATGCATTTATCTCCTGTATATTCATTGGGATTTAGATACAATCTCAATGGAATTTGCATTTTCCTATATTTTCCCTTACCTTTCTCATTGCATCTATCATTGCACATTTTATGGCACTAGGGCCTAATGTGACCCTATTCACAATAATGACATGTCAAAGAGGACTTATGACCATGTGACTTAGTATGGGATTGTCCACAAGAGCAAGACTTATCCTTGTTGAGTTGTGAGTCTCCCCCACAGCTATTATTACCATTTCCATCATTTCTACCTCTAATAATAAGTGCATGAGAAGTACATGCTACATCAATATTCTTCCTGTTAACTTCTTCTATGAGTAAAGCACTCTCTACATCACTGCATTTAAAACCACCTTCAATGAGATTAGCATTCATAGTAGTATGAAATGCTTTCCATGACTCTGGTAGTGTGAAAAGAAAGAATAAAGACTTTATGTTGTCTTCAAACTTGATGTCCAATGAGATAAGGTAGCTAATAATAGAATGCAACTCATTCAAATGAGTAGACATGGGGGTGCTCTTCTTCATGCAAAGGTCCACAAGCTTCTTCAACCAATACAACTAAGATGCATGACTCTTCTTATCATAAAGATCAAGGATTTTTTTTCCATAGCTTGTATGCACCACCCTTAGTTGAGATAACATTGAAATACACATGTTTAGACAAACAAAGTATGTTAATGGACTGGCACGACTCATCAAGGGCATCCCGATTGTCTATATCCCAACCTTCTAGCTTTATGTCCTTTGTTTTCAATGGCCTATCATGCTTCTTTTGTACCAATACTTGCCATATTTGCATCATCCAATATCGGAAGTAATTACCAATAAGATTTTCAATATTGAAAATAGCACTATTTGTTGATGTATGAGAAATACCTACCATAATGACTACAAAGGACAAGAGTATGGATTGCTATAATTATAGAAAGATAATCCTAAACTTGACCCAAAAGGGCCAAAAAAAGGGTATGAACAAAATAAGGTATAGATATCCACAAATTGTAATCAACAAAGTACCAAATCAAAGTGTTTGCTCTCCAAAAGAATGATGAAAATAGTAATAGTACAGCATTGATATAGTAAATGCAATAATATATGTAAATCCAACTGTGGGCAAATAAACAAAACATCAAGCTGTTACTATTAGGAATATCCAAATAGCAACCGAATTTAGAAAATGCAACTAGCAGTAGTGAATAGGCATAAACCGCCAGTAACAAAGATTGTCAAGAACTCAAAAGCATCAATAAACCTTACATCCCATAATCATATACATCATGCATATAAAAGATCTCAATAGCAACTGCAAAGATATGCCAAATGCACAATGAATTGTTCAAAGAGTAATGACTCTCTATACATAACCAATACGCATTTATATATCATTGTTAAACTACTAATAGAGGTAAGAGCTAATGTGTCCAAAGCATACGGAATCAAATCAGCCTACAAGGGGAAGTAGCTACATCTAGTAGCATACATGAGAGCATAGACATAAGTTAGAAGAGTCCCATTGCATCAAAGAACCAAGCTCTCACAAGTAAGTGTCTCTCACTAGAAGTGTATCCGAATTGTAAAATGAGCAAGCAAAGCTAAAGACATAAGTGTCATAGCATCCGAGAAGCCCAAGTACATCTTAAATACATTCGAGAGTATATACAACCAATATGCCTTCAATCCATAAGTGAATATTGACTAAAGTGACTAATCAAAGCTCAAATGCATCAAATCTAGCTCAAGTCCAATCCTTAAAGCAATGCAGTAAATCTTATATGCATGCATACTTGAGAGAGCACATTTCATTGTGCACGCATAGTTCTTTGCACGCACAAGAGTTTGGGATTTTCATCACCAAATTACGAACCTCGGGATGAGTGGGAAATGTGGATGGGTGAGTTTTGAGAATCGTGAAGGATACCTAGAATTATGAGATGGGTTATTTTACATAGTCAATACCATGAAGACCATAGTTTTGATGAGTGATTGTGAGATTTTGGGCAGGTGGAGTGGAGTACAACATTTCTTCTTTGATGAGTGATGAGAGGTGAGATTAAGGATCGTAAAGTAATCAAGGAATTTTTTTTGCATCTTGCATAATTCACGAACACTTGTAGATAGACTAGGCATTATTTTTTCAGTGCGTCCATCTTTTTGTATATAGCAGTGCTTTTATGATTGCATGGCATGGATCCAATTTTGCACTTCTTCTAGAAGTCATGTGTGATTAATCATGGAGTTTATTTTCAAAAGCATATTTTTGCTACGATACATGGCATGATATTAAAGCAAGTACATCTGAGAAAATATCACTCATTGAAGACTAAAGGGAGATAATGGGCTTAAGGCATAGGAGAGAGAGCACTTAGAATGTTCTTAAAACTTTTGGAGGGATTTTTTAAAGAAATGAAGTTATATTAGGAATGAGAGGGTTTTCTATATTTCTACATTCTAGGGGACAATGTGGATCAAGCTTAGATTAGAATCCTGGAATGTGGTTGTCATGTGTAAGAAGCTTGGTTGAGAGCTGCAATTTAAGAACGATCATCTGTATTGTTCGAGGGTGGGGAACAGCTAAAGAGGAGGACCAAGATCTGAAAAATAGATGACAGAATAAGCCATGAGTTTAGAGTGGGGGGCAATCATCACACAACCATAGTTAGTTATATATAGGTCCATAGTATGGGGGGCAATCATCACACAACCATAGTTAGCTATATATAGGTCCATAGTAATTGAGCATTTTGAGAGGCCTAAGGCGATGGCAATCATGATCCCAAGAGGGGACTAAGGCGATTGCAATCATGATCCCAAGAGGCAGCAATAGATCAATCCCAAGAGGCAATCATGATCTCAAGAGGGGACTAAGGCGATTGCAATCATGATCCCAAGAGGCAGCAATAGATCAATCCCAAGAGGCAATCATGATCCCAAGATCAGGGGACTAAGGCGATTGCAATCATGATCCCAAGAGGCAGCAATAGATCAATCATGGACCTCAAGAATGAATCGTCTACAAGTATTCTACGTGGAGCCAGCTCGTAGAGTTGCAGTTGATGAAGACTATCTGAAGTATATAAGGCAAAAGGCTAAGGAGGGTGCGGTGCGGTGCGGCTTCTATGATATCTAGCGTGGGGGGGGGGGGGGGGAGAGTTTTAAAGATGCCTTGCATGGAGGCATAATGCAGGTATTTACAATATTGGCCTGCTCGGCTTCACTCGCCGCTGCTGCCATAGCATGATCTGTTTCATGATTCACAAGCACGTTCCATATTCACGTGGAGCGCACCATGAAATCATATCAATAAATAAAGAATCTGGAGTTCGCTTCTTATCATGAGAAGATAATCGACAAATTTTTCGTGCATGCTTACGTGATTGTAACTGCGGGGAGGACTGATAGTTAGCATACATACTCATGGGAGAGTTGACAGTGTTTGTTTCATGATGAGAGACGCAGTTATGCGGAGAACGTAGGATGACAAAAAAAACTGAGGGGGTGAGGCTCCAAAAGCAGTGATCCTTCTCTTGCAAATGTTTTCTTTTCTATGGTGAGGAGAGGAGGGTCACAGCCAAGGTTTTTTGGAATCAAGTTTGTTCTCATCAAACTTCTACAAGCTTGATGATATCAGCTCAATGTATCACCACAACCAAAATATGAGGTATGCAGATTTTATGTGAGGTTTTCTTCAAAGGTCTTTGCTTTGTTCTTTCGAGGTTGTCGATGATGCTCTGCTTTTGTGTGATCTCAATGAGTTTGTGGCAATAAGAGAGGCTTAGACGTTGTATTTTAGATTTGGTGTGCTGGTGATTTGGTCATGAATTGCAAAGTTTCTTGTTAAGTTTAGTATTTAGACAAAGTCAATTCCTTTACCGGTACTCCTTGTCCTCTCGTTTTTGGGTTGTGTGGGAGGATTGCCATCGAACACCGCTCATGAAACAATGCTTCCTACTGCTATACTCATTGACTAAGTGTGCTAAGCTCAAAGCTCACTTGTAAATCCTCAAAGCGTCCTACAAAATCTCCTTGATAAGCCTAGGGCTAGTTGAAGCAAGCCGTGAGATGCAAGAACTCAATGCATACCTCGAATAAGTGGAGAAATGGTTGCCATGAAAATAGGGAATGAAGTTTCTTCACCGGTTCAAGCAAATGATTGATGACACTCCTCAAATGCTGACTTTGATGCCTATTGAAAGGTGAGTAGAAGGTGGAAGCAGGAGCGGAAGCAAGAAGGGGGCAAGAGCTACAGAGGTTCAAGTAAGAAGAGAGATACCAATATGTGGGAACTCCAACAATCATAACGTGTGACTTACCTTCCGTTATTCTATTGGTACTAAAAGAATAAAGAATAACTTCAATATTCCTCTACATGGGTACTATTACTACTTACATACACAATATTCCTTTACGTGGGTATTATTATTACTACTACTACTACACCATCACCACCACCACCACCACCAGTACTACTACTCCTACTACTATTACTTCTTCTTCTTCTTATTGGACCTATGCATGATAAGGTGGTACACTAGCTACCATGTTTTCAGGTGGGAGGTAGCCACACATACTAGCTGATATTCCAAGTGGTGGGGGCATAAATATTTTTCATGCAAGAACCTAATATAGAATTTTTTTATTTCTATTGTGCCATGATGTATCATTGCATGTCATGGGGGGATGGGCCTTCTTTCTTTCAATTCCTCATCATCTAATTACTAGTATTTTTATCCCATCATCATGGAGACTAGAAAAAGAAAATTTCTTTCAAGCAATGCAATGCCATCAAGGACACAATAGAGTAGATGACAAAGGCAAATAGGAAAGGAGGGTTCAGTCTCAAATAAGGGTAGATGTAAGTTGATTATCAAGGAGAAAACCCCAAGAAGCTACAAGTTTCATTCAATAAAATTGTCACCTTTAGAAGATCTAATCTCTTCTCTATCGGTCTTGCAACCTCAGGCAAGCACACCAACTTTCGTGAAGAAGATGTCTAGATGGCAGCCTCCACATGTAGCCTTCAATAGAAAGAGTTTTTTGGCATAACAAAGGAGTAGGCCAATGAGGTTTACAATCTCAACAATACTAGTCGAGATCCCAAGACACTTACTAAAGATGATTCCGGTGACGATGACTAGATGACCATCTTTGTTGAGATGCCCAAGAGAGGTAGCAAAGTGAAATGCTAGTCAGTAAAGGAGGAATTCTAACCAAAATTCTAAACATAGTTCACGTTACTCTACTAGAACCTCATGGGAAGTATAGCATATTTATGGCCAATGTGGACTCGAGGAAGCTCCTAGCAATAAAATAGAGTTGTGCAACATTCCACTCAACTACTACACCTCAGAGTTCTCGATTGGCTGATGATAGTCACAAAAGATGGCTTTGATGCAAGCAAGGGTTTAGTTATGAACCCATTGGCAAAATGCATTTCAGTTCATGCCATTTCCTCACTTACACAGTCTCTTGGAGATGGTGGAAAGTAATCACCACATGGCTCTATTGGACGACCTTACTAAAATCATAGAGTGGCTAGATGGATAAAAGAGTGAACTTCATTGAGGGTGCCATGGGCCTTATTGAAAGTCAAACAAGGTAGCTCGAAGATGACAAAACTTGTGTGCAATAGCTCAAGTAATTGGGTCCTCTAATAATACTAAGATCAAAGAACTTTGGAGTAAAGTGAGTGTATTTTTTGTGAGTATTAAGTATTGTTCAAAGAGAGTGTGACATGAAATAAATGCATGAAAATGTCAAAGGTTCATAGGTGAAATTTTTTAAATGCATGAAAGGTAGAAGCCAATTTGTGCTACTCAATGTCCCACGTCTAAAGATTTTGATTGGAGACGTGGACATGGATTGTGTAAAATTGACCTACATTGCATGTGGGCTAGTAATGTTCAATGAGGAGGCCCTAGGTATCTTCATGTTGCCTATATTGTTTTGCAAATCTTACTAGGAGCATGAGCACATGCATGGAAGCAACCAAGGCATCTCTCAACACATCAAGTCTTTGCTGTTGTCTGACAATTGTGCATCGTCAGGTGAGTACATTAAGAAAGGTACTCATTAAACTTTGTAGTGTTGCTTTGGCTAGTAATGTTCAATGAGGAGGCAATGGGTATCTTCATGTTGCCTTGTAGGCATACATAACACCTATATTGTTTTGCAAATCTTGCTAGGAGCATGAGCATGTGCGTGGAAACAGCCAAGGCATCTCTCTGCACATCAAGTTTTTACTGTTGTTTGACAATTGTGCATCGTCAGACGAGTACATGAAATGTACTCATTAAAATTTGTATTGTTGCTTTGACTTATTGTATATCAAGGATATTAACTAGTAAGACTTTTCTAGGATTGTTTATACTATAGTTGGTATATTTGGTAGCTAGCTATTATAGTCGCAACTAATTGGTGGGCTACTAGAGTATATTGGTACTAGTAATGCAATGCATGCATGGATATACAAGAATTATTACTAGAATGGATTGGTACCGCAATGTACACCATGTGGTGTGTACTAGTATAATTGGTAGATAATATTGTAATTAATAGCTACAAGCACAAGCATACTAGTCACTATCAATACAACTGGTAGCTACCAAGTATTAGTGTCACATTGATAGCTATAAGTATAAGTGTATTGGTTGCTATCAGTTTAAGAGATAGCTACCAAGTAGCTATGAGGTAGCTACTAGTACTACTATCATTCATAGCTATACGTATACTAGTCGTTTTTAGTTTAAATGATAGCTACTAGGTAGCTAGTAGTTATAGTACAATTCAAACCAGCTATGCTATGGTTACACAAATAATGAATTGGAGCTCACCGAAGGATGCATGGGATATTCTGATGAGATACTATGGTACTACCACTAGTGCCAAAAAAATACAACTAAAGTAGAAGCTTAACATGATGGACAGGAAAGGATGGTCCATTCAAGACTATGTGAATAAGATAGAGACTATTGTGGATCAACTAGTGTCCATTGGGACTGAGGTAGATAATGAGGATTTGGTGGTTGTGACCCTTAATGGTCTAGGGCCTAAATAGAAGTCCTTCGTTACGTCAATTTCAATCAAGCCTGAAATTGTGGCGTTAATGAACTTGTATCCTTGCTTATCCATGAAGAAGCGAAATTGGGTTTGGCTATGAGCTCAAATAGCTCAAAAAGCAAAGATGCAACTTTTTACTCTGATCAAAGAGTTCGTGGTTATCATGGTAGAGGAACTTCGCAGCATGCATCTTAGCATGGACAAGATCAGCATAGATTTGCTGGTAGAGGTAGTGGATACTCTCATGCAAGGGGGAGATCTTAGCCTAGGGGCAAAGGATCCTAGCATACTCAATCTGCTCATGAAAATGCTAATAAGGATAAATATTGCCATTACTGTGGCAAGCATGGCCACATTGCAAAAGAGTGTTGGAAGAAGCCATCTGATCAAAAGGGTAGACTACAACGTCACTATGCACCTTCCAATCATGTAGAGCCTGAGACTGGTGAAAGACTCTTTGCTATGACTCATGTATGCAACAAGGGAAAGCAGCAAGGAAAGTCTGATGATGTCTGGTATATAGATTATGGTGCCTCAAACCACATGACATCACATGGTGAGTGGTTTGTTGAGCTGAAATCAGGTGCTAATGGCTATATATGTACTAGAGATGATTCTCAGCATGGCATAGCCCACACAGGGAGGATTGTCCCTTTGGTTATACCTGATGGCATGAAAAATCACTTGCATGATGTATTGCATGTACCATCGATTACCAAGAATTTGTTACCTGTAGGTCAGATGGTTGAGAAAAACCTGCATGTATGATTTAATAGAGATGGCTACTTCATAGAGGAGTATGGCAAAGGATGTAGATTGGTTGCTAAAGGCCAGAGACATGGCAGGATGTTTACACTGGATGCAAACATAACTAAATTGAATGATGCTCATTTGCTCATGATGAGGCAAGTATCCGAGACATTGATATATGGCATAAATGGACTGGACATATAAATGTCCAAAAGCTGAAAAATATGTGGTATAAGGAGCTTGTTATAGGGCTACCAAGCTTTAAGTATGTTGATTTGGGAGATATATGCTTAGCATATCAATTTGGGAAACAAATCGAGTTTCCATTTGCCAGGAATATATGGAATAGCAACAGGCTTTTACAGCTTGTGCACTCAGATGTCTGGGGACCTGCGCATAATGCATCACTTGGTGGGCCTCAATACTATGTGACATTTGTGGATGACTATAGCAGGTACACATTGATATACATCTTAAAGCATAAAGATGAGGTGTTGGACAGTTTTATGGATTTTAAGGTCATGCTAAAAAAGAGCTTAACTATTATGTCTCATGCATATAATCTGATGGTGTGGAGAGTATGTCTCAAAGGAGTTTGACAGATACTTAGGAAAGCATGAGATCAAGAGGAAATTGACTTGTAGCTATACTCCACAACAGAAGGGAGTTGCTGAAAGAAAGAACAAGGTGATTATGGAGATAGCCATGGCCATGTTAAATGAGAAGGATATGCATTTGTCATATTGGGTTAAAGCAGCACTTACAGTTGTCTATATTATGAATAGAACACTTACTGTAGGAATACATAAAAAGACACCTTATGAGCAGCCATATGGCTACAAGCCTAACATACAACATTTGAAAGTATTTGGTAGTATTATCTATGTTCATGTTCCCGATGACAAACAGAAGAAACTTGACCCTACAGCAGTAAGCTGTGTTTTTCCTTGGATATTCACAGGAAAAAAGGGCATATAAGTGCATTGTTCCAACTACTCGAGAGATATCGCTCAACTGTGATATTGTATTTGATGAGTTAGCATCTTGGTATGGTGCTAAGAAGACTATGGTATATGGTGATACTTCACAAGGCACATGTATGCTGAAAATGGATGGCAAGGCACTTCTTCGATCGTTAGTGGACCTATTCAGGATGCATCTAGCAGTGTAAGTCCTTGGATAGGTAGGCTACACAACCATGGGTCTCCATCCACTGACATGGATACGTCAATGAGGGGGAGAGATACATGAAAAAAGAAGGTTTTTGATGTTGTTACATGTCCATTGACTTCAGTATATGACTCTAGTGAGAGACTTGATAGCGAGTTTGGCATACTTGTAGTGGTTACTCCTAGAGTTAAAAGCACAGATATGTACTACCTCATGAGAGAGAAAAATCTAGTTCACCTCCATTGCAGAGATCGCAAAGAGAAAGGAAGCCTGTGGATAGGCTTACCTACAGTGGATACTCAATGAGGCATTATGCATACATGATAGAAGTGCTGAAATACAAAGAACCTACATCTTTTGCAGAAGCAGTTAAGGATGAGAATTGGTGCAAGGCTATGGATGATGAATATGAGGCTTTGTTGAAAAATAGAACATGGGATTTGGTTGAGTTGCCTGAGGGAAAAGTTCTTATTGGATGCAAGTGGGTCTATAAAATAAAATGTAAGTTTGATGGCTCACTAGAAAGGTACAAAGCCAAATTGGTAGTGAAAAGATATGCCTCACAATATGGGATGGATTATGAGGAAACCTTTGGTTCGGTTGCTAAGATGGCAACTGTATGGACTGTTATAGCATTGGCTACAATCAAAGGCTAGAATCTTTATCAGATGGACATTAAAAATGCTTTCTTAAATGATGATTTGGAAGAAGAGATTTATATGGATCAACCAGAGGGCTATGTGCATCCCGACTATTTGTTGTATGTATGCAGATTGAAGAAAGCATTGTATGGCTTAAAGCAAGCCCCACAAGCCTAGAATGCTAGGATTACTTCCTACTTGTTGACACTTGTATTTCAACTAGGCAAAGCTTATCACAACCTATTTACTAGGAAAACAAAGATAGGATATGTGATTTTGGTGCTCTATGTAGATGATTTGGTGGATCACACGTGATGACATACATGGCATTGATGACATAAAAGCTATGTTGCAAAAATTTTAGATTATAGACTTGGGAGAGTTGAAATTTTTTTAAGGCATTGAAGTTATGCGTACACCTCATGGGATATGGACGATACAAAAACAGTATGCATAGGATATGTTGGAGAAGTGTGGCATGTTAGAATGCAAAGCCATGGATACACCACTGGAGCAAAATGTAAAGTTGGTTATTGATACATGAAATGTGGTAGAGAACATGATTATGTATAGACAGATGGTTGGTAGTCTAATCTATCTCACTATCACTAGATCGGACTTGAGTTATACAATTGGTTTGAATAGCCAGTTTATGCAGCAACTAAGGAAACCTCACCTAGATGCTATGAGGAAGATTTTGAGATATGTGAAGGGTACATTGTCTTATGGACTATTCTATGAGCATGGTAAGCTTGTTGAGCTTACAGATTATTGTAATACAGATTGGACTAGTTGTATGTGTGGTAGGAGATCAACCAATGGATATGCATTTGGTCTTGGAAGTAGCATGGTCTATTGGAGTAGTAAAAACAACCTACTATGACTCTCTCAAGTACAAAAGCAGAATACAGGGGCGTAGCATTGGCTGTATGTGAGGCTGCTTGGTTGGTTAAGTTGATGGATGACTCGGGGATTTGTCCGAATAAACTAGTCAAGCTGTATTGTGATGACATGAGCAATGTGCTTCTGGCAAGCAATCCAGTTTATCATGCCAAATCAAAGCACATAGAGGTACATTACTATTTCATCATAGGAATGGTGCTTGGGGTGGACCTCATACATGTGAAGACTGAATATCAAGTGGCAAATATCTTTACCAAATCCTTTGGTAGAGATAAGTTCACTCATTTTAGATCACTCCTTAGGATACACTAAGTGACTTGCACTTGAAGGGGAGTATTGAGATATGCAAGTTTAGTCTATGTACTACCTACCTACTCTATTTAGCAATAGATTAGCTAGATGACATGTGTGTGTAATAAAGTCAGTCAGACTTAGTTGATATAGTTAGACTAAGTTTCTTTACACTACTTGACTTAAGTTGTAGTACATTGTATTTTGGGGTTACTCAGTTAGAAAAAGTGTCATGAATAATGAAGAAGAAGAACGTTGAAAGCTATCTACTCTCCGTTACCCCTATCTCTCTCTCATCTTTCTAACAATATTGGTGGCTAGCAATAATATTGAAATGACCTACAACTGTTAGTGCTTCTTTATGCTTGTATCCACTAGTAGGTAGTTATATAGAAATGACCTACAATTGGTAGCCATTTGCTAGCTACTAGTTATAGTTCAATTGATATCAACAAGTACAAGTGTACTAACAACCGTGAGTACAGCTGGTAGCTACCATTTATAGTATAATTGATAGCAACAAGTACAAGTGTACTAACAACCGTGAGAACAGCTGGTAGCTACCATTTATAGTATAATTGATAGCAACAAGTACAAGTTTTCTAGTAGTTGTTAATACAACTAGTAGTCATGCCTAGTAGCTACCAGTTATAGTATAATTGATGTAACAAGTGCAAGTATACTTGAAGCTATTAGTATAATTGGTGGTCATGCCTACTAGCTACCAATCATAATATAATTGATAGAAACAAGTATATTGATAGTTGGTAGTACAACTAGTAGCTACTTAGTAGGTACCGATGGTTATATTGTCAATACGGTTGGTACTTTTACAACCAATACAACTAATAGCTGCCAGTATATTATTAAAAACCTATACAACTAGTATGTGCTAGTGTAAGCAGAAAATACTAATGGTATTGGGGTCTACAAGAATATTAGGATTGTAATGGTTGTGACTTGTCAATAGACTATTTGTAGACTAATCAATGTTTACTATAGTATCACTTACTTGTAGACTCTACACCTTAAAAGGGGGTGAAAGAAGAGAAACCATTCACAAATTCACAATTTGGAAGCAAAAATGTCTACCTACTTGAAATGATAGCTTTACCATTTGAAGTAGCAAAGTATTGTATATTGTCATACTTAGTGCATTATTTCTTATGCACGTAATCTACATCTAGAAAGGAGGGAAAGGATCACCAAAACCCACCAGTAGGCTCAAACTCCAAAATTGATAACACCAATTTTTTGAGGATATAATTAGCATTAATTACCATCTACAAACTTATTTCATTGATATCATAGGATTTGGCATCCTTACTCAAAGATGTTGATACAAATGAAGATTTAGAAATGTAGGAGAAGGCCAAGATGATGGGAAAGACGTGACTTCTACAAGCATGAACATAGAAATGGCCACACCAAAGAGCCCAAGCATTTGGATTGTTAAAGAGGCTAAGAAAGAAACCAAGAAAGAATTGTAACGAGACTAACATGTAATTGCCAACTCAATTGAAGTTGCTTGACATATGAGAGGTTCCACCACTATTAGAGCCAAAAGTAATTTGGCTTTGTGATGGGTACTGTGCAACCAAGACTTTATTAAATCAACTAGTCATCACTTTGCAGGCATTTGATGCATTTGTATTGCTCTTTCCAACATTTTCTTTGCAACAAGAGTCTAATGAATTCTCCAATTCTTTGTGCGAAATATTATAAGTACCACCATTGTGATTGGTTTTGCTTTATGTATTGTTAGATATGTATGTAGAAGACTCTAGTGATGTTGCTTTTAAAATAAAGACACTTAACACAAACAACTTAATAAATGTGGTAGTTTTGTCTCTGAGGATCAATGGTGATGAGCTTCAAGATACAAGATCTTCATAAGTTCACATGTATGATGAAGAGAGCCATCCAATGCATGTGGCATCCAAACAATGTGCCACTATCAAGGACATGGAAAATGATGAGATGTAGATGCATGTTATCATTGATTGTGTAAGTCCTTTAGATAATGTGTAGGTGAAAACTAAAGAGTAGCATGAAGATATGGCTAGCAGTGAATGTGTCATTATTGAGGATGTTGGTGGTATTTCTCACAAATGATCAAGTAATGAGCAAGAATCACTATGAGAACTTTGCATCAACAAGGGTAAAGAAGTTTTACATGTCAAAGGGGATGCTATTGTAAATGGCTTCATATACAACATGAAGCATAAAAAATGCCTCAAACTTCACTCTCTCCATTTTGAACTTGATTGCTTGCACAAGGTGTTGAAAACCTTCACCATACAAGAACAAATTATTAACTCAAAATTAAAAGAAACACAAATTAAATAAGAAAAAAGTAGAGATAAGAGAGAAGAGAAATAGAGAAATCATATACGACACAAGATTGGGTGTAATCTCCCCCATGCATGGGTGAGCATCTGCCTTATGCATGTCTTTATAATATTCAATTAAGCATTTGTGCTGGATGATACATTGAAAGTATATTTTTTTGAGTTCCTTGTTTTTCTCTCCTTTCATGACTTACTTCTGTGCAAAGAAATCAAACATACTCTATTCTAATAGCTTTACAAACATAAATAACATTTTATCTCTTCTAATAAATACATCAAATAAATCTATTACACATGTGCACATGCAAAATCCTTGCGCTAATAAGTACATACAATTATATAATGTTTTGATAATATTTTTCCATGATGTGAAGCACATAAATTTCACACATTAAAATGTGCACTTCAAAATAATAATTCTGCCTAACTCCATCTAATTATCTATTGACCACAACACAAAACATATTAATATCCTTCCATCTATCTATCAGGCATAATGCAACTAGTACTTCACGCACCTATTTGCATGATAAGTTACAGATTATGAAGTAAATAATCAAAATTGATAGTAATCAAAATCATCTAAATTTCATAAATAAACATATTTAGTAGATAGATGGCAAGGAGTTAATATGTTTAGTGTTACGATGAGTAGATTATTAGGAAAAATTAAGAAATTTGATATTTTTGAAGAATTATTGAGTATAAATAATATTTAGATGAATCTATATAATAAGCATAATGTACAACAATATATATTTATATGATATTATTATTAGTTTATTTATGAAGTATAGTTAAAGCTTATTTAGTAATAATTTTAACTAAATTGTTGGTATTTAATATTATTAATTTATTTAATTTAATCTCTTTAATATAAATAATATCAAAGTATTAGATTTAAGATATGCTTTTATTAAGTTAAGCTTTCTTTATGGAATGCTTTGCTAATTTCACTTTGTGGTTCAAGCTTTCTTGGCTTTCTTTGCAAAAGTAGCAGGATTGCGCACAAAACAAGAGAATAAGGTAAAAACTTAGCTTTGCTGTTTATTCCTCATTCGAAGTCAAAATTTAGAGCTTTCAAAGTCATTTTGGGTTTTAACATGTTCCGAAACACGATGGTGATATCAAAACATCAAAATTTAGCACATGAAATTTTCTGCATCAACTGTAACAAGCTACAGGAAATCTCTCATATCTTAAACTCTATCGTTTGATTGTATTTGTATTTACAATTAAATTTATGATAAAAATTTAGACAAATATGTAATCAATATTTCATAATAAAGGATGGCAAACCATGGCTTTGTCATGGGGGAGATTGGTGGACCACGTTGTTTGTATTTAATATTTGAGGTGTTAGACTCATCGCATGGTCCATTTCATAATAGTCTTTATGAAATTTATGTAATTTACATTATTTTGATTAGTGTGGATTTTGTCTATTTGCTATATAATCCATTACTTATCATGCAAACATGCACATGTGGTATTGGTTACATTATGCATGGTAGATAGATGGAAGGATACTAATGTGTTTTGTATTGTGGTGAGCAAAGAATCAAACGGAGTTATGCAAATTCGGAAACTAAATTTTAATGCATGGAATTTATGTGCTTCACAAGGTGGAGAAATATTATCAAAAACCTTATATTTTGTATGCTCTTATTAGTGCGAGGACTTTGCATATACACATGCACAATAGATTGCTTTTGATTTATTTATTTATTAGAGAATATAAAATATTATTTTTTATTGTGAAGCTATTTAGAATAGAGTGTGTTTGATTTATTTGCATAAAATTTGGCAAAGATAAGAAAACCAAGACCTCAAAAAGGATGCTTTCAATGTAAGTTTAGCACAAAAGCTTAATTGAATATTATAAATACATGCATGGGGGAGGTGCTCACCCATGCATAGGGAGAGATTGCACCCAATCTTGTGTCGTGAAAATTTTGAAGTTTTCTTCTCTTGTGCTATTTGTTTTCTTCTTATTTTAATCTTATTTATTGGTTATTTTATGATGAAGGCTAGCAACATCGAGGTAGGATACAAGGTATACTTCAAGATTAAAGCTCATAAGCTTGTACAAATAAGGATTTCCGACCATTTGCTTGTATCAGACTCCCTTCACCCCACAAATGAACCCTAGGCAATGGCATTTCCCCATGTATCCTTGATTGGAGAAACAATATGGATTTTACCTTGCACACATTTAAGAACATAGAAATCCACTAGTTATCATTCTCATGCTCTGTTAGTATAGCAAAGTTATCCCCAACATGGAGTGCATGACTTAAAGCACCGTGGTGTCCCTTGTAAGTCAAGCAATGCACTTTCAACACACATCCTTTTTATTAGGGGAGACATGGGTATTGTTTGTCCAAAAAGACACCCCAAATCCTTAACCTCATCATTGATTGTATCCTTCATGCATGGTTGTCATTCACATAAATGCAATGCAATGCATCTCTCTTAAGTGTGTCTTTAGTTGCATAAAAGTTCATTTGATGTATCCCCAGAAGTTTTGATGTAGTCGAAATATTTGGTGTTGTAGAATTCATAACCATCGTAATAGTTGCCCTCTTTAAAAATAATTATGTGGAGATTCCAAGTTTCTTGATGACACAGATTGTCTCCTAAAGTAGCTAGTAATGAATGTTTTTGGTCATCAACAACTCCTTGCAAACATGTGACATGCAACCCTCACATAAATGGATGTTGAAAAATGGTTTTGAGAATTTGTGCCTTTGTTTCATTATCAAGACCTTGTGTACATTGCTTGCAATAGTTTACAATACCTATTGAAATCTTTTGATACTCTACATCACTCAACTTTGGTGAGATCTATAAGCTAGCCATTGCTTCCCCGTGCTTCTTCTTCAAGTGATATTCCCACTTCCTCCTTGCCTCATACTCCTTGATAAGAGTTTTCTTGTTTGACCCATAGTCACATACGACATTTTTGTCTTGTGCATTGCTCTTGGCTGTGTTGAAATCAATGCTTAGCACATCTAATTAGATCGTTACTCCATTTTGATTGATTGATAGAGAGAGAGAGAGAGAGAGAGAGAGAGGTGGGGTCTCAGACTCAGAGAGAAAATGTGCAAGCTTAGAGAGAAAGTAAGTAGGAGGGAAGAACGTGTTGTGATGGGTTCAAAATGAAAAGAAAAAATGAAACAAGAATACTTTTTTTGGTGCTCCATGCCAATGAGCCACTAGGTTGCCAATAGTGTTCAAGACACATGTATTAAATCCAAATTTTCATGCATATACCCTCTTCTTCTTCTTCTTCTTCTTCTTAATCTCATACACATAGATGAAAGGGAAGTGGAACCCAGGAGGAAGAAGCTTGGTGGTGAGAGCTATGGCGGATGGAGAGCAAGAGCCAAGAGAGAGAGAGACTCAAAAGTGGGAACTCCAACAACCACAATGTGTGGCCGGGCCTTCCTTTATTCAAACTGTCACTAAAAGAATAAAGAATAAGTGACTGTGACAGGCGCCCGCCACCTACAGTGTGCAGTGGCGGGTACTATCAGCGTAGTAATACACTGGCGGCTAGGTGAAGGCTCCTTTACCCCCAACAACCTCCCACTTAAAGGCGAATCTGCCCCAATGAGAGAGAGCAAAAAGAAAAGACAGTACAATATGTACACATGTACAACATGATGAGGAAAAAGGCGTCATTTCATCCCATGCCCATCAATCTCCTAAGGAAGGCAAAGCGCTCAGCAATGAGGCTTTTTGTGAGCAAGTCTGTAGGATTCTGCTCAGTCGGAATCTTAACAAGGTCAATAGACTTGTCCTCAACGACCTCACAAATGAAGTGATACCTCACCTCAATATGTTTCATCTTCACATGAAAGACCGGATTCTTGGCCAATTGAATGGCACTCATAGAATTCGAGTGCAGTGTAGGCGTAGCATCTGTCATACCAAGGTCTGCAATCAAATGGCCTAAACAGATAGCCTCCTTGCAAGCCTCTGTGACTGCAATATACTCGGCCTCTGTAGTAGAAAGAGCTGTACACTTTTGCACCATGGACATCCAAGAGAGAGCCCCTCCAACATAAGTGAACACATAGCCAGAAGTGGACTTCCTACTATCTACATGTCCTGCATAATCAGAGTCAATGTACCCCACGACTCTTGTATCCTAGTTGCCATAACAAAGACACATATTTGCTGTGCCTTTCAAGTACCTCATGATACCCTTCATGGCATCCCGATGTTTCTTGCCAGGTTTAACCATATAACGTGCCACAACCCCAACTGCAAAAGCAATATCTGGATGGGTGGCTATCATGGCATACATAATACTGCCCACGGTTGATGCATAGGGAATCTCAGCCATCTCGGCCCTCTGCTCAAGGACAATCGGCCTATGAAACCTTCACATGAGAAGGTAATGGGCAGCCAATAGGCTTAACATCCTGCATGCGGAAGCTCTCAAGGACTTTATGAATGTACTCCCTCTGTGATAGATAGAGTAGCCCCTGAGATCGATCGTGCGTAATGTGCATACCAAGTATACGATTGGCATGTCCCAGATCTTTCATCTCAAAGCTCTTCTTGAGCTGAGCCTTAAGAGCATCTAGCTCTTCATGAGCTATCCCTGCTAAAAGCATGTCATCCACGTAGAGTACCAAAATCAGTAAAGAACCATCACAGGCTTTCTTCGTGTACAAGCACAGATCCATAGCACTATGGTTGTAGCCCTGTGACTGCATGAATGCATCAATGGTACCATTCCCTAGGTGCCTACTTCAAGCCATATAGACTCTTCTTTAGCTTGCACACTAGGTGTTCCTTGCCAGGGTCTGCAAAGCCCTTAGGCTGCTCCATGTAAATCTCATCATGCAAGTCCCCATGTAGAAAAACCATCTTGACATCCATCTGGTACAAGTCCAGGTCAAGCTAGGCAACCAAGGCCAAGACGAAGCGTAGGGTGGTCATCTTGACCACAGGAGAAAAGACTTCATCAAAATCAACACCATGCTCTTGCTTAAAGCCCTTAGCAACCAATCGAGCCTTATATGCTGGCTTGGGGTGTCCAGGGGTATTTTTCAGCTTGTACGCCCACTTGCATGGCAAAGCCATCTTACCTTGAGGCAAGGAAACCAAATCCCAAGTCCGATTCTTATGCAATGAGTCAAGCTCAGATTGCATAGCCCTCTCCCAAGAGTGACAATCACCCCTACGCATAGCCTCATCATAAGTGAAAGGCTCTCCTGCATCTGTAACCAATACATAATCCATAGAGGGCGCAAAACGGTTAGGAGGTTATCTATCTCTAGTAGAACGCCTCAACCCAGGCTCTGCTGCCTAACCGACATCCTGTCTAACATCAGCATGTCTAGCATTTGGGCCATGAGCATCAAGTGATGCCGCACATTGTCTAGCTAGCCGTGGAGCGGGCTGAACGGGAGCAGGTGGCTCCTCCTGAAAGATAACTCTGCATATCTCAACCACATTCTCACGCTGCATATGCATTTTGTCCTCATGAAAGATGACATCATGGCTGCAGATCACTTTCCGTGCCTGCGGACCCCATAGACGGTAACCCATCTCTCTTGCATCTCCATAGCCAATGAAAATACATTTGACACTCTTAAGATCCAGCTTATTGCGTTTGTCCTTGGGCACATGGAAAAATGCCTCATATCCAAAGACACGCAAATGATCATAAGAGGAGGGCTTGCCTGCCCATACCTCCTTTGCAACTTGAAAGTCAATGCCACTGCTAGGCGACCTCTTAATGGCATGCACTACAGTAGTAACTGCCTCAGCCCAAAAGTGATGCAATAAGCCAGCCTAGCTAAGCATGCTATGGGCCCTTTCCTGAATGGTCCTATTCATGCATTCAGCCATACCATTCTGGGGTGGGGTGTAAGGGGCAGTCAACTGATTCTTAATACCCCACTCATCACAAAACTGCTCAAAAGCACATGATACATACTCACCCCCATTATCTGACCTTAGGCATTTGAGCAAACCTTACGTGAGTAATCATCTATGAAAGTAACAAAGTACTTTGCCCCACCAAGTGACTGATAGGGCATGGGCCCACATACATCTGAGTGCATAAGAGCCAAGGGCTCACCCATGTGTTTCTTACCAGACTTTTTATGCGTATTTCTAGTCTTCCTGCCATACAAACAATGATCACAAGAATCAAAATGCGAAGAGTCAAAAGGTGAAAGATACTGCAAAGCACGGAGCATTTTCATTCCTTCAAGAGACATATGCCCGAAACGAGCATGCCAAAGGGATACATGGGGAATAGAACCCACAAACAAAACATGATCCAATGTAGCTCCAGATACAAGTAAGGGATAGACACTGCCAGACTTGGCACCTCTTGCAAGTACAAGCCTCCCACGAGTAATCTTCCATGCAAAGTCTCCAAAGGACACGAAATACCCTGCATCATCAAGGTGTCCAGCTAACATAAGGCTACGAGTCAATGCAGGTACATGGCGTACATCATCATGCAAAACAAAAGAACTGCCAAAAGGAAACTGCAACCTAACATCTCCAATGCCCGCAATGTCAAGAGACCTATCATCACTAAGACGCACAAAACTAGACATGGGACGATAGGTATGAAACCAATCTCTATAGGGTGTCACATGAAAGGACGCACCCGAATCCAAGAGTCAACACTACACATACATAGAATGTATCTCAGAAGGCTGTAAGGTATTGCATGGAAAACTTGCAAGTATGTAACCATCATCTAAATTAGTGGCCTGCATGACATTAACCTCTTCTATCTTCACATTGGACTTTGTACGTACAATACTGCGCTCAAAAGACTTTTCTTGCACTTTTTCTTTTCCCTTTTCCTTGCGCTTATCATCGTGCATTTTATGGCACTGTAGCCTAATATGTCCTGCTTTCCCACAATAATGACAAGTAAGATTGGATTTCCGTCCACGGGACTTACTGCGACCACATGACTTGGACGTGGACTTCTGAGAGTCCCTGCCCTTATGATCATTATTATGCCTACCATTTCTGCCACCTCTAATGGTCAATGCATATGAAGAGCAGGAAGCATCATTGTTTCTCTTGTTGATTTCCTCAGTCAATAAAGCACTCTCAACATCTTTGATTTTCAGCCCATCAAGCTTGTCCATGCATATGGCAGTAACGGAAGAGATCCCATGATTCAGGCAAGGTGCCAAGCAGAAACAACGAGTGCAATTTGTCTTTCAACTCAATACCATGTGACAACAAACTCTTCATGATAGCATGAAACTGACTGAAATGAGATGAAAGGGAGGTCCCCTCCTTCATGTGAAGGTCTATTAACTGCTTCAGCCAATACATCTGTGACACAGGACTCTGCTGCGCATAGAGCTCCTGAATCTTCTCCCATAAATCCCATGCACTCTAATTCTCATCTTCAACAACATTATGATGGACCTCTTCTAAGAGTGACAAAATAATGGTAGACTTGCATAGCTCATGAACTTTCATCCAAACATCATCATCCATATCCTCAGGCTTAACACCCTTGAAACGCAAGGGTTTAATCTGCAATTTCTGCACCAAAACCTGCCATATTTGGGACTTCCAATACCCATAGTTGGTACCATCCAACTTGGCAATGTTAAAGAGAGCTGTATCTTTCAGATGACCAGCCATACTGTCCCAAATCAAAGCAAAAAAGTAAAATTGTAGGTTGCTGTAATTAGCAAAAAATGCACTAAAACCATTGCTAAAACTGGCTGAAAGAGTGGATTTCACCAAGAGAAGCACCTGACAACCAAATATGACCAAGATAACATCAAATAGTAAGCATTACCCTCATAGAAGTGCTCAAAATCTGCAGATTTCAACTTCTTGTAATAAATGACAACAGTATGTAAAACTGTCCCAAAATGAAGCAATCACTGATACATATGTCACTGCAACTACCAGGTAGCAAGATACATCCAACAATGAGTTTCCAGGGGCAAGAAGGTACTAAGAACTATCAAACCAATCACTTGTCAGGCAAGATACATCTCATAGGTCGAGAAGTCATGCATGTAATGGTTCTCGGGGTAAGAGAAGAGACCAAGCACAAGCAGAACTGATAGAGCAAGAAGCTCAATACATAACCATCCAAGATGCATACAAAACTGACAAACTTGTGACATAGACAGGTGCTCAGATATATCTGAAGATGAAGCTCCAAGTAACTATCAAGCATAGGCAAACCAAGTGGCATCCATATCTAACCAAAGCATAGATACAAGAAGCCTAAATGTCAAGTAGTGACAATAGGCATAGACCAATCCAAAGCATGCCAACTGAAGCCAAATGCCAGCGAAGAACAACCAAGTTGGAGCTTAATACAAGCTCAAAAGCATTCCGGAACCAAGAAGAAGCATGTGACAGCCTCCAGATACATCGTTATGAGCATTCAAACCTCCAGGAAGCACCCTGTATCCATGAACCAATGCATACACCAAGTAAATGAGCTTCAGCCCATGGTATTACAGTAAGCAATTTACTGTTATATGAAGCTCAAACGGTGCTCCAAATCAGTCCCAAAGCATAGACATAGCATCCCATAACATCTGGGCATCATCGGGCATCAATAGGCATCAGACGGGCAATGCCAAGAAGCATCAAACAATAAATGTCAAGTGCTACCCTATTTTGATAGTCCTAGGACTGTGTATACAACAAAGGGCTGAAGGGGGAAGCACTCAAATCGATCAAAGGGAGTCAAGGACTAATGTCGGGGAGTCAAACAATGCTCGGGAGGGTTGCCAAGAGTGCTAAGAAGCTGAGGAGGAGCAGGGAAATGTCGGGGAGCAGATCAACCCAGCCCCTTAAAAATGCACCGAAAATTGCACTGATTGTTCCTGGGGGCTGGGGGATCTTCAACAGCCCTCGGGGGCACATGGCAATGTCAAGGGGGCTCCAATGCAGCCCGAAAAGAAGTCGATGAAGGTCCAGAAGCTCGGGGAGGAGGCGGGAGATCAAAACATATATGCAAATGAAGGTGCCATGGTTGCCATTGAAGCTCAAGTTGAAGCTCTTCAAATCCGGGCTAAAGAGAGTGCGGGGCAAGCTCCAATGCCTTTGCTTTGATACCAGTTGAAAAGGAAGTGGAACCCAGGAGGAAGAAGCTTGGTGATGAGAGCTATGGCGGATGGAGAGCAAGAGCCGAGAGAGAGAGAGAGAGAGAGACTCAAAAGTGGGAACTCCAACAACCACAATGTGTGGCTGGGCCTTCCTTTATTCAAAATGTTGTTGGGGTAAAGGCGCCTCCGCCATGCCGCCCCGTGTATTACTACACTGACAGTACCCGCCACTGCACACTGCAGGTGGCGGGCGCCCGTCACATCACTTTATTCTTTACATTCATTTTTTAGTGACTAGTAAATAAAGAAAGGCCCGATCACACATTGTGACTGTTGGAGTTCCCATTTCTTGTCTCTCTCTTTCTTTCTCTTGCTCTCCCGCCATAGCTCGCGTGCAAGCTTCGATCCTTCTGACCTTTCAACTGGTATCAGAGCTTGGATTCCTCTTTCTCGAGCTCTACTCGGTGCTTCTCTACCTTCGCATCGACTCCCTTCACGCATTGGATCTCCATCCCGGCAGCCATATCCGATCTCCCCGAGCTCCCATCACTCCCCGGCTTCCCGAGCACCTTCCCGGCCTATTGAGGCACCTTCAAGGCATTGATACTGAGGTATTTGATCATTCTTTCAGGGTTTTATTTCAGTCTACAGGTTGTAAACAGCAAGGGCAGCCATGGCTTCAAACCCTTGAAGCTTATTCTCCTCATATTGTGCCTTACACCTATCAAGGCTTAAAGAGGCTTGTCATAGGCCTTTGATAGGCCCTTCTTGAGCCCCCCATTACCCCCTTTTCAGCCCATGTGGAGCAGCAGCAAGTTCAGCACCAACAGGGCAGATTGCACAATTTTTTTCCAGGCTGTTAGCACTCGTCTACTTCAGCTCCACACTTGGCCATTGTTTCTTGCTCTCTACCTTGATCAAGAGGGCTATAGACTTCATGTTTGATGTCATTCAAGCTTTGGGCATTGGTCTTGATCATTCGGGGCTGATTTCTTCAGAGTTGGGACTGTAATAAACTGTCATAATAGGCTGAAAACAGGGCAGCACCATTGGCATTAGCATTTGTTGCTTATACTCCATTCCGGTTGTGCTATTTGATGCCCGTATGCGGTCTACATGATGCCTAGTGCCTTGGGAATGTATGCACATGATTATGCCATGATTTTGGCCTGAAATATTGGCTGATTTGGGACTGTTATTTACTGTTATACAGTGCTGGAAACAGGGCAGCCACACTTGGCATTGGCATTTGATGCTTATACTCTACTCCGGTTACCTTGTTTGATGCCCGTATGCGGTCTACATGATGCCTAATGTCTTGGGAATGTATGCATTCGATTTGCCCATGATTTGGCATTGTTTTTGGGCTGGAAATTGACCGTTTTGGACTGTTTAGAGCTGCTGTACATGAGCGGGCTGAAGCTCATTTGTCACATGTATTGCTTCTCTATCGATACCAGATGTATGCTATGGGTTATGTCATGATGTATTACACTTTGGGGATCGACTTCGAACTCATGATCGTGATTCCGGAATGCTTTTGAGCATCGCATTTGCTCCGTTGTTATTGGTTTGTCATTGGCAGTTTGGTCGACTTGACTGGCATTTGGGCCGCTCATGCCTATTGTCTGTACTTGACGGATAAGCTCTATGCATTACATGCTTTGGTCCGTGGTTGATGCCTCTTAGTTTGTCCATGCTTGACAGATACTTTGGAGCTCCGATTTGGATGTTTTGAGCACTTCCGACTCACAGGGATATTGACTTTGGCTTGCTACTGGATGTATTGACTTGACAGAGATCTTGCCATTGGGATTATGTCTTGCTTAGTGGTTGCTACATCAATTGCTTCATGTATGTCATGCTCTTGGGAAGCGTATGACGCATTGACTTGGTCACTTGTCACTGGTACTTTGTCTTGGGTTGCTTGAGCCCTTAACTCGATTGTACGCCTTTTGTGCCAGTGGGAGCATCTTGCATGCTTACTTGACCTTGAGCAAGGATTACGTGCTATTGGAGCAGTCTATGTCATTGAGCAGTTATGGATGTATTGAGACTTTGGGATTATACTCCGACAATTGGATGTTGCATTGAGTATATGTCTTGGTTCACAGGATCCTTATGAGCTGAGTCTCAATTTTGGATCCGCTTTCTTTTGAGCAGACACCTATTTGTGTCACGTTTTGGCAGTTGGTTCTATATTTTGCCTAGATTATCTGGGGTGTGCCTCTTACTGGCAGATGCTATTTGACATCTCTTGGTATTATGCTCATGTATTTTCACTATCATTTGGCTTTGCTTTGTCCTCTTTATGTTGGCTTTGGACCTAGCATTGTTTAGTTGACATTAGATCCAGTTTTGGGACAGTTTACTCTCATTATTGCAATTCTGAAATTTATTACAGCAAGCATTTATTGGTGAACTGAGTAGTATTTTTTATGCTGAAATATCCTGATTTGGTGTACCGCACCTAGTACTAAGTGGGCAGCATCTTTTGGCACACTTTTCTCACCATTTGGAGCTCATTTCAGTGGATTTTGGGCATTTTCTGCAGTAAAACAGCCAGCAGTTTTACATTGTCTGTGTATTTCTAGCATGCATTATGGCATCCTCTTCGACTGATAATGCCATATTTAACATCACAAAGTTGGATAGTACCAACTACTCTTATTGGAAGAGTCAAATTTGGCAGGTCTTGGTGCAGAAATCTCAGATTAAGCCACTTCGGTTGAGTGGGGAGCAGCCTGAAACTATGGACAATGACGACCGGCTTGAACTTGATGAGCTATGCAAGTCCACGATTGTATTGTCTCTCACTGAACAGGTACATTATAATGTATTTGAGGAAGCACAGAGTGCATGGGATCTATGGAATACGATCAAGAATCTTTATGATAAGAAAAGTCCGGCGAGTCAGATGTACTGGTTGAAGCAACTTATGGATCTGCGCATGAAGGATAATGCGACTATGTCTGCTCACTTGAGCCAGTTCCATGCTATACTGAAGAACCTGACTTCGCAGGAATGAGTCATGGGATGTATTCCGCACTGCCCTATGTGTCTCTAGTGCTACTCTGAAACTGAATGATGTTGAGAGTGCTCTTCTGCAGGAAGAGGTTAATCGCAAAAACTTGGATGCCTCTCGTGTTTCACATGCTTTGACAGTTAGAGGCAGGAATGACAGGAATGAACATGGGAATGGCCGTGGCCGTGACTCTCAGAAGGGTAGGTCTAAATCTCGTGGAAAGTCGCGTAGTAAGTCGCGTGGGTGCAACGCTAATATCACTTGTCATCATTGTGGAAAAAAGGGCCATATCAGACCACAGTGTCATGAGTTGCGCAATGAGAAGCGCAAGGATAAGGGGAAAGAGAAAGTGCAGGAGAAGTCCTCTGATCACAGCATAGTACCTGCAAAGTCCAACGTCAAGTTGAAGAAATTAATGTCATGCAGACCGAGGATTCCGATGGTAGTGATGAGTTCATACTTGCAGCTAGTTCTTATGATGCTTCACACTTGACTGAGACACCTAGTATGTATGCACAGAGCTGGTTATTGGATTCAGGTGCATCCTTCCATGTGACGCCTTACCGTGAGTGGTTTCACTCTTACTGTACTGTATCTGGATCAGTCAGACTTGGAGATGACAGGTCTCTTGATACTGTGGGATGTGGAGATATTCAGTTGCAGTTTTCCACTGGCATTTCCTTTTTGCTCAGGGATGTACGCCATGTACCTGCGCTTACGCGCAGTCTTATGTCTGCAGGACAGTTGGATGATGCAGGGTTTCATGTCTGTTTTGGGGATTCTGCCTGGAAGATTACCAAAGGCAGGCTCGTGCTTGCTAGAGGCGCCAAGGCTGGCAGCCTCTATCCTCTTGTTGTATCTGGGTCTTCTGTAGACCATGTTTGGGCAGTGGGCTCTATCCCACATGTATCACTTTGGCATGCCCGTTTGGGGCATATGTCTTTGAAGGGAATGAAAATGTTATCTGGTTTGCAGTATCTTCCGCCTTTGGACTATGCACGTTTTGACTCGTGTGATCATTGTCTTTATGGTAAGCAGAATAGGTCTACGCATAAGAAATCGGGTAGGCCATGCATGAGTGAGCCCTTGGCTTTGGTGCATTCAGATGTTTGTGGGCCCATGCCGTGTATGTCTATGGGTGGCGCGAAGTACTTTGTTACCTTCATTGATGATTTTTCCAGGAAAGTGTGGGCTTATCCCATAAAGAAAAAGTCCGATGTCTTGGCAGTCTTTTAGCATTGGCTTGCTCTTGTTGAGAACCAGACTGGGTATAGGCTGAAATGCCTTAGGACTGACAATGGGGGAGAATATGTCTCACGTGCTTTTGAGCAGTTTTGTGATGACAGGGGTATTAAGCGTCAGTTGACCGCCCCTTACACCCTCGCCCAGAATGGTTTGGCTGAGCGCATGAACATGACTATTTAGGAGCGTGTCCGCTCTATGCTTAGCCATGCAGGCCTACCACAGAGCTTTTGGGCTGAGGCAGTTAGTACGGCAGTGCACGTCATAAACCGATCGCCTTCTAGTGGATTGGATTTCCAGGTTGCAGAGGAAGTTTGGGCTGGTAAGCCACCCTCTTATGCGCATCTCCGTGTCTTTGGATGTGAGGCATTCTGCCATGTGCCCAAGGACAAGAGGAGTAAGTTGGATCCAAAGAGCATTAAATGCATCTTTCTTGGTTATGGTGATTCAGGAGAGATGGGCTATCGCCTATGGGATCCGCAGGCGCGAAAAATAGTACGCAGCCATGATGTAGTCTTCCATAAAGACAAGATGCACAGGCGGCCTGAGAAAGTGGTTGAGATCCACAGAGTGATCTTTCAAGAGGAGCCTAGAGCTCCTGCACAGCCAGTTGGACAACCTACAGCTGCAGCAGATGCTCATGGTCAGGGTGTTGGATAGGCAGCTGGGCAGGCAGCAAAGCCTGCAGTGAGATGGTCTGCTAGAGACAGACGTCCACCTGATAGATTTCAACCCTCTATGCATTATATTTTGGTTACAGATGCAGGAGAGCCTTTCACTTATGATGAGGCTATGCGCAGGGGTGACAGTCACTCCTGGGAGAGGGCTATGCAGTCTGAGATTGACTCCTTGCATAAGAATGAGACTTGGGATTTGGTTGCCTTGCCTAAGGGCAAGAAAGCTTTGCCATGCAAGTGGGTGTACAAGTTGAAAAGTACCCCTGGACACCCCAAGCCGGCATACAAGGCTAGATTGGTAGCAAAGGGTTTTAAGCAAGAGCATGGTGTAGACTTTGATGAGATCTTTTCTCCTGTGGTTAAGATGACCACCCTGCGCTTGGTCTTGGCTTTGGTTGCTCAGCTTGACTTAGATCTATATCAGATGGATGTCAAGACGACTTTCTTACATGGAGACTTGCATGATGAGATCTATATGGAGCAGCCTAAGGGCTTTGCAAAACCTGGCAGGGAGCACCTAGTGTGCAAGTTGAAGAAAAGTCTTTATGGCTTGAAGCAGGCACCTAGGGAATGGTATCATAAGTTTGATGCCTTTATGCAGTCACAGGGCTACAACAGGAGTGGTATGGATCCGTGTCTTTACACGAAGAAAGCCCGTGATGGTTCATTGCTTATTTTGGTACTCTATGTGGATGATATGCTGATAGCAGGGAAAGCTCATGATGAGCTAGATGCTCTTAAATCTCAGTTGAAGAAGAGCTTTGAGATGAAGGATTTGGGACAGGCCTCTCACATACTTGGTATGCGCGTTAGACTCGACAGGCATCAGGGACTCATCTACTTGTCACAGAGGGAGTATATTCATAAAGTCCTTGAGCGCTTCCGCATGTAGAAAGTAAAGCCTATTGACTGTCCATTGCCTTCTTATGTGAAGGTATCACAGGCCGATTGTCCGCAGACAGATGAGCAGAGGGCCGAGATGGCCCAGATCCCTTATGCTTCAGCCGTGGGTAGTTTGATGTATGCCATGATAGCCACTCGTCCAAATATTGCCTTTGCAGTTGGTGTTGTGGCACGCTATATGGCTACACTTGGTAGGAAACATTGGGATACCGTGAAGGGTATCATGAGGTACCTGAAGGGCACAACAGATATGTGTATTTGCTATGGCAGCCAAGATACAGGGGTCGTGGGGTACACTGACTCCGATTATGCAGGACATGCAGATAGTAGGAAGTCCACTTCTGGCTATGTATTCACCTATGCTGGAGGTGCTGTCTCTTGGATGTCCGGGGTTCAGAAGTGTACGGCTTTGTCTACCATTGAGGCCGAGTATGTTGCAGCCACTGAGGCTTGCAAGGAGGCCATATGGCTAGGCCGTCTAGTTGCTGACCTTGGGATTGATGCTATACCTACACTACATTCGGATTCTATGAGTGCCATTCAGTTGGCTAAGAATCCGGTCTTCCATGCGAAGACAAAACACATTGAGATGAGGTATCACTTCATACGTGGTGTCGTGGAGGACAAGTCTGTTGACCTTGTCAAGATCTCCACTGACGAGAATCCTGCAGATCTGCTCACGAAAAGCCTCACTACTGAGCGCTTTGCCTTCCTCAGGAGATTGATGGGTGTTGGATGAGATGTTGCCTTTCCTCATCCCTTGTACCTATGTACAGTTGTACTGTTTTTTTCTTTTCTTTCTCTCTCACTAGGGCAGATTCGCCTTTAAGTGGGAGGTTGTTGGGGTAAAGGCGCCTCCGCCGTGCCGCCCCGTGTATTACTACATTGACAGTACCCGCCACTGTACACTGTAGGTGGCGGGCGCCCGTCACGTCACTTTATTCTTTACATTCATTTTTTAGTGACTAGTAAATAAAGGAAGGCCCGGTCACACATTGTGACTGTTGGAGTTCCCATTTCTTGTCTCTCTCTTTCTTTCTCTTGCTCTCCCGCCATAGCTTGCGTGCAAGCTTCGATCCTTCTCACCTTTCAAATGTCACTAAAAGAATAAAGAATAAGTGACTGTGGTGGGCGCCCGCCACTTGCAGTGTGCAGTGGCGGGTACTGTCAGTGTAGTAATACACGGGCGGCTAGGCGGAGGCGCCTTTATCCCCAACAATAGAAACCTAGTTAAAATTATATAATAATAAATGGGACCTTTTCGAGTAAGCAAGGATGCATCAAATTGCTAAAACTCAATTATGTTTGGAATATGTAAGAGGATTTATTTGTATGGGTTGAGGAGGGTACCAACGTGAGGTTTGTTGACTTGAATTTGGAACTAAGCCTAACAAAGTTTGTGTGACAACTATGTTTCATTTATAATAGCATATTGTTCACGCAAAGTCGTATTGATCCTTGCATAAACTATTATATCTATCCTTGCATGAACTAATAGTTTAGATCCATTGCATTACATGGATTGATAATTAAGTTTCTATGCAACAATTTTGGCCAGATCCATCCATTGCATTGTTTGGATTGACAATGTCAAGAGTAAGGCATGGTTATGTCATAAGCATACCTTAGACCCATTTATTTTTTGTGATTGAAAAGTGGAGCAGCCTGCTTCCCTTTGCTCACCAAAAAAGTGAGCAAATGATGCACACCCTTGTGAGTTTCACAAGCCCATAGACCATGCGAAGCATGGTTAGTGAGCCTCATCAATAACATTGTCTAGGCTAGCTAATATAAGATTAAAGCCAGCCTCACCTATGGCACACAATCGGTCTCCTTCCTTCTAATATACTCCTATAGATATAGCACAGATTGAAGTAGTGCTACCATTGCCTCCAATCTTGCTCAATCTATGCATGGTGAGATCACAAGATTAAAAACACTTTGAAAACATATAGTTAAAACAACAACTTGGATTACTAGTTTACAAAATATCTAGATGAATATCTATAAGAAGAAATTATTCTTAGTCCAATATACATTCTAAATATAACAAGGAAACTTGATAGATGATGTAGTCTATGCTTCTCAAGTACCCTTTGCAACATGTGAATCTTGATTGTAATGTTATGCTTAAACACATTCTCTTGATTGTGGTTTGTTGCTAGTGATGATAGGCTTGGCATAACGAAGTTGGATATGAAATGGGTTAGATGAAGTTGTCAAGGATGGTGTGCTAAAACAACCCTCGTGTCATCACATGCTCTGTATGATTGCCATGTCAAAGCAAAGCTAGTTCAATTGTATCTTGTAGCATCTACAAGGCTTAAGCCTATAACATTTACAAGGTTCTCTTACTAATCTTTTCAAGCGTTGGATGAAGATTACTAAGGGTGAGAATTTAAGGTGTGGAAGATGGTGTTGACTTTGTAGCATTAAATGTGTGGAGAAAGTGCATCCATTATGGACAAGCCTAAATACCATGGGCCCAACTCTTTCACTTAAGAGCCATGACATGCATACATAAAATTTATTTGTGTGAGTCATAGTAGTGGATAGAGTCAAAGTGTGTGGTTTACTATTGACCTAACTTTATGAATCTTGGGGTGAAACAGAGTTGTTCAAGGGGGTACCCATTGACTCATCAAAGTAAATAGTGAGGTGGCAACAACTCGTTCGCTTGCCATTTTTCACTTCTAAAAATGGTAGCCTCTCTCTCGGCAAAAGGAAACACTCTTTGAAATAGCCTTGGCACTATTTGTGGAACGTGGGTCCATAGTGACTAACATTGGAAGTCCCTCATGCAAGTTCATTGACCTACATGAGACCAACTCTAAGGCCCGGTTCACACTTATTTGGACAGTGTAAATGTCTAGGGTTGTGGAGTAGCCGTGTCGCACGGAGAAGGATTCAAAACGGTGTTCACTCACATGAATCATGTCTGGCTTGAACCCCCCACCTAGATAACATCCAACAAGAGCTATAGCTAGGAAATTTGCATCGAGAACCTATCACGAGGCAGGTGAAACCATAGCAGCCATGCCAATAACAACACAATAGCACTTGACACAAATTTAACTTGACCGCATGTAGGTATGTGTGAACTCTAAAAATCTTCCTTTCCACAAGCTTGGTTGTCCATCCGCATGATTGTGAACCACCATATCAAATCATTGGGATTTCTTCACTCTAGCCTCTATTGGGAAACCCACGGTACAGCCTCTTTTATAAAGGGGATCTTGATGGTTGCAACTTGCTCCTAGAAAGGGAGCTTGATGGCTGACCTTTTGGCACCGTATGAAAGACAAACTAAAATAGTTTTCACCACAGTCGATCTATGTCTACTCATGATTAATTTATCCTCTCTAGACCATTCGAAAGCCTCTCTGTCCGATCCGCTGGAGCCCACCGCACAGATCTCATTCTCCTTCTACCACTACTACACACACACACACACACACATACTCTCGCACACACACACACACACTCTCTCTCTCTCTCTGGAGTCTGTATCTGTATCTGTTCCTGGCACCTGCCCACTTGAACCAGTGCAGTGCAAGAGGACTAGAACCGTCCATTTTCCCTCTGCTCCTCTGAAAAGAGCAGCCGATTAGGAGAATTGAGACACGTTGGTCCTTCCGCTTTCCATTCCAGATACATCAGTTTGGGAAACTGTGACATTTTCTCCATCTGCTCTTCGATTCATTGATGCATTTTTTCGCTTCATCTGCCCTTCTATCGTTTTGATTCCGATACAACATTTGCCTATTCCTTCTTTTTATCAGGGGCAATTGATAGACATCCTTCTCTAGTCCTCGATGCAACATTTGGTGTCACCTTCTTTTGGCGGAGCTGCTTTTCCTCTTTCCTGTTGGGCTGCGGAGAATTTCATGGTAGAGACATTTTTAGGTGCAGAAGGAAAGACAAGGGGTCAGCGTGCAATTATCTTCAATGCTTTGATTGCTTCATTAGCTACGGTGAAAGGTAGCACAATTAGTTTCAGTCTTCAAACTTGCTGTCAATCACGCTTTTTAAAGATATCCTTGGAATGCAGCTTGCAAGCTTGTTCCTGAGAGAGAGCGTTTCTTTCCATTGCTTCACAGAGAGAAGCTCTTGCCCAAACACTTAAGACTGTTTTGTATAGAGGAGCTCTTCCTGCATGAAGCTGCACCATGAGCAAATGGTCTGCAAGGTAGTAGCAAGTTGTTTCATCGACAATGGCCTCAGTCCTACAACAAACACTTCGAGGCTTGTGTTATGACACAGGATGGTGTTATGCGGTGTTTTGGAAGCTCAAGCAGCAGATACGGACGTGAGTGTACTTATCGCTTACTGTTTCTGGTCAATCAGGGTGTCCCTTTTCTTGTTCTGTTAATATCTTATGGTCTGGTCTTCTTGATGCCACGTGCATTCAGACATTTGTGCTAATTACATTCTGATTGGCTGCAATCTGCTACAGTCGTCAAGTCTACTTCATGGGTTGTGCGTGTCTATATTGATTGTCAATAGTGAACTTTAAAGCTTTGCATCCAACTGGTCATTATAGAAATGCAGCTCACCAGCTGGCTTTTTGAAATTCACTCATGTGTTTGGTACCTCTATCAATGTGTTGTCATACTATAGTAACAGTGCGACATTGTCTGCAAATTAAAACAGGGTTCTGACCTGGGAGGATGGAGTTTACGAACCATCCAAAGCTACTGTGGCACCACAATCTAATTCTGAGCAAATGATCAGTCCGTTGGTATCTTCTGGATTATTCAGCCAGCCAATGACTGATAGTCAGGCTAACTTTGAGGATCAAATTGGGCTTTCTGTTGCCAAGATGTCATATCATGTCTATTCTGTTGGAGAAGGGTGAGTTGCCAATTAAGAGTCCCTCTTGTCACGTTTGAAGTGTTCTGACTTTGTAAAATAGCTTCATTTCTTTTTCCTCACCATCGTAATACTGCTGATTGTTGGTTGTGATGCTGTTTGAGGTGAGGATGGAACTGCAGGAATGTCTGTTCAGGCTTGATACCACCTGCCAGTACCATATTAACAAACTCCTGTTAATAGGATAAAAAGTATGTGGGGACAGTTGTAGTTCTGTTAACTTGAGGCTTTGCAGGCAACTTTAGTTGCAACATTCATCTTCTTTGCTTCAAATCATTCATATCAGAAAGCATTCCAATAGTTTTCTTCACTTGTGGGAGTTCTAGGCACACAACATATAGTTCCAATAGGTTGCTGTTTTGCTAACCTAGTTTTGATAGTGCACACGATGAGATCTGATGAACTTTTTATCACCTTGCAGATGTTTGTAAAGAAACATAAAATTGTAAGAGGGTACATGAAATGCCAGATTGTTTTAGACACTCTATCGCCCTATTTTTTGGATGAATGTGAACAGCTCTTTATGGTACTATCTCGTTCTGTATTTTCATACATATGAAATGCATACTAGCTGAACAAGTTCATTTAGAGCGGAGATCATGGACTCATTGTCTCAAAACTCAAATGTACCTTTTGAAGCAAAGTTTTAGTTTGCTAGGATTCTGTTCACAGCCTTGAGAAAATGTGTGTTCTAACGTCCATAGTGCCTAATGAAGTATAAAGTGATTATTGAAGGTGGACTCCTAGTCACTTAGGACCACAGGTTGCTCTACCAGTGCATTGTGGCCCGTAGTGATAGGTCTCAGTGTACCCACTGTATCTGTTGTCTTACTTTTGTAACAGTGGTGTGCCATCAGGTAGGTTTTCCTTTCCTGTTGATTATGTGGCAGTGAGGAGAATGCCATAATGCACCATTCTACTTGACTGGTGTGAAGACGAGTTTCTTTTTGCAAGTACTTTTCATGGTTATTGTGTTTTTACATTTTCTTTGACCAACCTCTTTTTCAGGATCTTAAAATTCATTTTGTCCTTAATTTCTCTGGAGTCCATGGAACAATTTGAAGTGTTGATTGTAGTAAAATTAGAGACTCTCATCTAATCTAATGGCTTTAGTACACATTTGTCTAGGATTATTGGGAGAGTAGCCTTCACCAATAAGCATCAGTGGATCTTTTGTCCAACTGATAAAATGGCTACTCAAGACATCGTGGCTAACACCAAGAAAAGCTATCGAATACAATCTGAAAAGGTCTGTATAATTTCATCTAGACAATGCACGCTTTCTTCTCTGTTTGGCAAATTATATTTTCATTGATTTGCTTATCTTCAAAGCTGTGGTTCTATTTCTGTACTTTGCAGTACCCGGCAGGTTGGCAAAATCAATTTGCAGCAGGAATAAAGGTAATATCTTTTTATTTGACTTATTTTGCTTGCCATGCACATGCACTGGCATGAAGGTTGTTGGGCTGAACATGCACTTGAGGAATACATGAGTGCTGAATGTTGTTTGTTTTGACTGAGTAGCTGAGAGGTAGTTCTGCATGTAGGCTTTACATATTCTAATTATTTTGACCATTTTCAAAGTGCTAGTGAGGGGGGGCTGTCAGCACAATGCATTTTTAAAGACTTTTAACCAACATAGGGGCAATGATATGGGTTGCGCGAGTAAATTGGTAGAGCCTATATTTCTCTTGGTTATGTATTTGTTTATTGATCTGCTTTTCCAGTTACTATCACAAATACAGAAGAGTGTCTTGTGGATGTGGGACTCCAGCACCTTCTTGCACACAGCCCCTCAGTTGGTCTGGCATTATGGCCCACTAGATTGGTTGTTCACACAACCATTGCATTTATGATGTACTTAGCTAGTCTATATGGGTCCTTTGTACTTTGTATCTTACCTTACAGGGATTTTCTCCAAGGTGATATTACTAACATTTTCCTTTCTTTGGGGAAAAAAGGTAGAAGAGTGGGATGGCTTTGCATTTCTCATCATACCAATGTCTTCTTTTGATCAATGGACTTCTTGAGAGGTCTATAGGCATCACGAGAATCACAAGGGAACACACCCTTGGGCTCCTCATGGAGAATGCTGATGTGTAGTGAACTGGAATAGGAGCTGGGTCATAATTCTGAAGGTGTGATAGAGCCCTTATTTTTGGGGTTTTTTTGTCTTTTTGCCCCCGGTTTGGGGGGGGCGGGGGGGGCACAATTAAGGGGAGAGTTGAAATAATGAAGGCAAGGCTTGTTTGATCAGCTCCTAGAACAAGTAGGTTATAGTAAAGTTCTTAGTCCATAAATTGAATGTCCAACACCATGTGGGAAGCAGGTGAAGCTCTTATCTCTGGCCAATCAGCAAAGTCTTTTGTAGCTGATCAGATTATGAATTGTTTGACTGCCATCATGTGAAGCTTCCTATCTTTGGTCAATTAGAAAAGTCATTATTAGGCCCATGAAGGATGGAAGGGTCCTTATTTAAATCCTTACTGAAACCAGCCTTCCTCCTCGGATAGGGTGGTAAATCCTTGATTACAACTTAATTACAGCAGCAAACAATTAATGCAAATCTGAAAATACAAATTTACCTATTGATCTTGGACAATGCACACCTGATTGGTTTCAAAATTGGCGGCCCTTTTGGTATTTCTTTAGCTTTATTATTAAAGAGGTTGATTTACAATGGGATTCTCCCGATCCCCTTCGCAATCCAAACTCCCCTTACTGTCCAGAGTGATCAGCAAGTCTTCAATCTATTTTGCCCTTTGATTCGGGCACTTAATTGGCCTTCACCCACTTCATAGACGATGGAAATGCCCCAAATTCAATCGTTGGCAGTTCTCCACCTGAATTTAGCTGAAAATCACCTTCAGCCCTAAAAAATCCAAGTCTTGGAGCTTCCAATTTTTGGCACGCTTCTTGAGGCTATTGCTAAACCCTAATTTCTGTTGTAAATTAGGGTTTACAATAGGAAAATTTGCAATTTCTCAGCCTTCAAGGTTCAAATGCTGAGATCTTCGGAGCAAGGCTGTGAAATGGCTAGAAGATGTGAGAGAAAGCTGTAGAGAGAGAGAATTCAGAGTTTTGTTACGAAGAATGACTGAAAATCAGTCAAATGCAACTGCTGCCCTGCCACAACAGCATGTAGATGCAAAGAACTAAAGAAAATCAATCATTTACTGTTGCTGCCTTGTCTCAACAGCTTGTAGATGGTGTCACCTGCTATTAATTGGTATTCTCCAGCCCTTGGCTGCCTCATAAGGTCCTCCACTGGCTGCAAATCAGACCAACAACATCTCCTTCCTCTCTCTTGCAAGTTGAATGCACTAAAAATGCCTCTCTCCAGTCTCTAAAGAGGGTTTTCAGTCTTACATGGGCATTTTTGGCAAGTGGCAGCCTTCCCAAGTGGTTTTTCTAGCCTTATCCATAATTAAATGTTAATTTTCATTCTTTAAATGCTGAAAATTAATCTAATAATTATTTAGGTGCCTTGAAAAATAATTAGACTGGCCAATAATTAAATTGGCTAGGCAACTTCCATTACCGAGTGTCTCTACGCTATCTTTGACTATCAGACAGGCATTAGATACAATTAAACACCACTTCTCTAGTATGGCCAAATGAATGACCTAGGCCAACAATTGACACTAGATACCACCAAGGACCTTATAGAATAGTCCATAATCTATAGTACCCTTCACGTATTGTATGATTCTCTTGACAACATATAAATATGGCTTACAAGGCTTCTATATGAATTGGCTAATTAGTCCCATTACATAACTCAGATCAGGACGAGTGATAGTAAGATAGATCAAGTTATCCACCATCTGTCTATACATAGTGGCATTCTCTATTTCACTTCCAACATCGACTACTAGTTTGACATTTTGATCCAATGGTGTTTCCATAGGCCTACAATCTATCATTCCATATTTCAACAATATATCATGAGTATATTGTTTTTGTAGCAGCCATATACCATGAGGTGTAGACACAACCTCAATCCCAAGGAAATATTTCAGCTCTCCAAGATCCTTCACCTTAAATTCAGCCTGCAACATTGCTTTAATTTCAGCAATCCCACGATCATCCTCTCCAGTAATGATTAGATTGTCCACATAAATCACCAAGAAAACATAGCCATTCTCTATCTTCTTTGTATACAAACTATGGTTTGCACGACCCATATGAAAAACAAGCTATAAATATGTACTAATGCAAATATTCCACGCTCTTGGTGCCTGTTTCAGCCCATACAAGGCCTTTTGTCAAGCTTCTCACCAACAATTTGTGTTATATTGTCACTCCTTGTAGCATTTGTAATATCTGCAATAGAAGGTATTCACTGCAATAGACCACTTGTAGATGCCTAACTCCTTGCAGTCCAAGAGCAATTCTTCCACTGACTAATTGCTTGTTGTAAACTGTATTCCAGCAGTGAAAAAACACAATTAAACTGAGCATAAACCAAGCTCAAATCAGCTCAAAAATATTCTAGGGCAGTGATAAAACACCCCAACATCAAATTGTGTTTATATAGGCATTAGTGAATGCATGAAATTGATGCTGACATACACTGAACTTTCCCACAGTTTATGACAGGCAAGCAGCCTGTTATGACTAGCAGTGAAAAACTTTATAGTAGGTGGAGTATTCTCAACCCAACAACATCTCAATGCATCTTAGATAGTTGCCACACCATATGGGAGTTGATACATGTTGCTATGAACACCATATATTGCATACACATCAAACAAGCATGAAGAGAAATCTTCGTCCAGATAGTAACCAGCCAATGCCTTAATTACTATAACTAGTAATGACTCCACTCTAACCTGAGCAACAAATGCTCAAAATGATTCATAAAGCCTTTCACAATTACCAATCATCACGGTGGCATCAGTAGACATCTGTATAAACTCCAATGAGTGTTATGCAATGTAATACATGCTGTCCACATATAATTACAGCACTATGTATGCTGTGTTCTGCATATAACTGAAGCCAAGAAACTTCTCAAGATGCCCAACCAATCAAGGATGATACCCATATCAATACCTGCTGAATCTTCAATGTTTAAACCATCCACTAATCAAGTAGAAGCCTACTCAATATGTCAGAGCATTGTGTCCAACAAATTGACACACTCTTGCCTGTCACGCTGTCCTGAAACTGATGGAATGCTGGTTTCTTATAGCATTGAGCCCTCACTAGTGCTAGATAAGCACCACTAAATAGGCACGATACTCATTGTTTTGCAAGACACAGCATAGCTACTTTGTTGGATTATGATGCTCCCAATCAACCAGTAAATGCAGGCACAGTTTTGGGCAGATCACGCTGACTGTAAGGGAGTTCCAGATCTGGCCATGATCATTAACAGGTACATCACAATGCTTAAATGGCTCCAAGTGATACTTAACATGAGTCGCATGACATTACTCTTCAGCACAACACTCCTCAATGCTGCTCCAACAAGCATTCCAAAGAGGCGCCTTCAGTCCAAATCCACGTTTGTTTCCTGCTGCTTATGCTGGCTTCAAATGAGTACTTCCCAGGCTCCAATGCAAGCTAACAAGCCCTCTTTATAAGCCTCAATAGGCTTTGTTCACTGTGTAGATCTTGAACAGAACGGACATAGATCTTGAGCTATGGTTGCCAGCACTCCAGGACAGGTCTTTTCTTTTACAGGCCACTCACAGGTCTTTACATGCCAGCTCCTTCAAGCTGAGCTCCCGTCCACTTTGAGGTCGAGTTCTCCTGCTCTGATACCGTGTCAAAAAAGAGGAGGAGAAAGATAGACAAAGACATGGAGTTGCAACAGATAGCAGTGTACTCTCATGTTCCCATTATTCATTCATGTATTACACACTACAACCATGATGTAAAAGATAGGTAGGTCTAGCAACTGACCATGGTTGACTAACTAGGGTTAACCTGTCCAACTTATTTAAGGCACACATGTCTAGTTCAGCTAAGCTACAACTCTCTAGTGTTGGTGATGTGACATAGATGAGCTTGAATCTCAACATTGCATGTGTGGAGAGTAGATGAGTGCGCATTGGAGTTTCAAAAGAGAAGGAACTCTTCACCTTGAAGTGATACATAGAGAACAGCATTGCAAAGTGGAATCAATTCACAAATCTGATATATATGGTTGATTGTCTGTGGTTTATAGATGTTTGTGTGGCAGCAATTGCATAAATGTACTTCCCAATCTCTCTTGGCTACTTTGTAAAAGGATTTCATTCACTGCTGTATTGTCTGGTGTCATTTTTGGAGGGTGTGAGGGAGTTGGTTTTTTTTTTGGGGGCAAGGGTGAGGGGGGCAGGGAAGAGATACTTGAGCAAAAGATGACTTTGTCATGTCAATAATTTCAAATGTACAAGCCATACTTTCATGTAGGCTCCCATAAGCCCATGCTGAAAATTGGTCTGCATCTCTTTCATCTTGTTTTACATGGTTCTTTTTTTGAGGATGTGTACATTTGGAGCTGTGCTGCTTCGTTATCCTCACAGAACCTTTTTCTGTCAAAAATGTTGGGCAGAGATGTCATAATATGTGGTCCTTGCATGATGAAGTCCAATGATTGCATGCTTTCTTCAGACATTTATAATGTCAGGTTATGCCTTCCTCAGTGAGTAATGAAAATCTAATTGATTGCAATTTGTTCCTTACAGACCATTGCAGTAATAGCGGTACCGCAAGGTGTTGTGCAACTAGGCTCCACTCAAACGGTCAAGTTGCATCTCTTGCTCTTTTTGTCTATGTGTGTTTTTCTCCTTTCTTCTTATTCTTCTTCTTTTTTGTGTGTGTGTATGCGTGTGTGCGCATTGATGTTGGTTGCCTTTGCTTGGGGTATACCTTTATTGCAGTTCAGGGTAATTTTTAAAGTAAGCATTTCAGAGCAAGATAAGTTTCTGCTATAATTGCACCCAAGCAAGTCTTAAGTGCTGGACAAGGCATGAAGCCTTTCAGGGGAAAGGCCCTTTACAAGGGATGATTTGTTCAGAGGGTGAGATTGACAGGTTATGAGTCTGAGTAATACACCTGCTACTACTCTTTTCTCTTAACAAGTCCACAACCGTACATTCTACTGACATCTTTCTGTCAAAACTCTGAGCCACATTTTTCTTTTCAAACCCTCGCGATGGAGGATGATCAAACGCATAAAGAAGCACCCAGCATGAAAAGATGTGTGCCACGTCTTTTCTTCATTGATGATTTGTTCAGAAGGAGGTGAGGTGCCAGGTTTTGTGTCCAAGTAATACCATCTTCTAGTCTTTCCTGTTAACAACTCTATAACTATACATTCCACAGATATCCTTGTGCCAAAACTCTCAGCCACATTATTTTTTTCAAACCCTCGTGTTGGAGGAGGATCAAAATGCATGAAGAGATGGGTGCCTCTTCTGTTCTTTGCACGTGTACACTGTGTGTGTGCACACGTGTGTGTGCTTGCAAGCTTCTCAAAGCAAAATATTACTTCTATAATTGCATGTTAGCAAGTGTAAAGTGCTGGAGGAGTCTTTTGGGGGAAAACTATTGTCAATGGACAAATTGTTTGGGAGGAGGTGTGTGCACCAAGTTCTACATCAGAGTAAAATGCCATACCCTCCTCTAAAGAAGTCCACAATGTACGACTCTTCTATTAGCTTTTTTCTTATGGGCCAATTTATTTTGTTCCTGTTGGCAAATTGGTTGCGTCTGTAACTGTGTATAAAATCAACCTTAACAAATATACAACATTTTTTTGTTTGCTTGTGTTTTTGAGTGTTTTGACATGAAATGCTTCAAGCATTGCGTCTGTTGTGGTAGCCAGATGTTTTACGGAGTATGGGTTTTTTGTGAGGGCTTGTGATTTGTTGCAGGACAGGAAATACTTCTAGTCGTGCTAAAGGATGCGATGCAGTGGACCTTCTGCAACAGTCATTTGTTGTACACTGTTTATGGATTAACAGGATGTTAAATTTCCTGTTTTTTTGGGAGTTGTGTAATCTCAATGATGCCATGAACACTAATGTTGGAACCTCTTATTAGAAAGCTCTAGGCGCTTGCAGTTCACCTTCTTATTGCAAATTCTGTGGTGTGCACAAATGGAACTTCAGAGTTAGAAAAATGTTTCTTTAAAGGGCTTTCACTGGTTATATAGATGCATCATCAATAGTATCCTGGAAAACCGTTCATCTTTTGTGCTGCCCAAATTACTGATGGCCTCTAACAGATGATGATCTGAATCCGTTTCTCCAAACTAGCTTTAGGTGGAAGGTGCTTGTTATCAACTTTAGTACAACAGCTTTATTCCTGCAGAAGATTTTCCAGTGCACAGCAATTAGCCATCTAGAAGTGTTTGTTATCAACTTTAACGCAACACCTTTCTTCCTGCAGAAGATATGCTGCCTAGGAGGGGTGGAGGAGAGCTCTTAATTCGGTCTTTAATGGCATGCATGACTGTGACTTGGGGAGGTAGTTTGAGCCATGGACAGAAGATCTACTTCATGAACAGAGGAGCTACTTTTGGATATGAGGACTTTCGACCTCCAAGGGGAGCCACTGTTTGGTATTGCAGGCTAAGCAGTTGAGAGTGTACAGACTGAGCGGACTGCAGGATGTTGCCACAGATGGGAGATTACTGGAAGCACCATAGCTTGGTACATGTGGATAGTGAGATGCAGTAAGGCCATTGGATAGTCGTGTATTTCTTCTTTGGAGAATCTCGCCTGCATATGGGCAGAGGTTTTTCACTCTGAGAGGCAGATTGGAGAGAGTGCAGAGATTTTCAAGTAGCATGAGCAGAAACTGTGGGCCTTCTTACATAGTCGGGAGTCTGGCCTGGCTAATTATTCTACTAGCCTTGTGCTAGGTAGCTCCCTTGTGTAGATAGCCTGAGAGCTGTTTATCCAAGTTATCCCGTCATTTTCTTTTCATATTTGTACTGTTGTATCGCGAGCGGTGATCTCACACAACCCAAGACACAAAAGGAAAAGCCTGAGCACCGGTACAGGTTTGTGACTTGGTGCTAATCTCTGATAACCGAGATTTTACCGCTACAAGCTTGCAAGAGACCTCAAAGCCTCTAAAAGACTAGATGATTAGAAACAACTGCATATACGCCTTCCAAGAACTCAAGCACACCTTAGTTCTCCTCTTATAAAACTTGGCAGTCCTTATATTTTATTTACAATATAATGACCATCACGAAATTCTGAGTCATGTGACCGATGCCATATTTGCTTAATTTTCGTCTTTTCTTTTATGCAGTGACAATTGTCTTCATGCCCTCCAAAAACATCTCTCTACACTCCAATTTTAAGTGCATGCAAATTACCTGTCCCCAGTTATATCTGAACTAGGCCTTGTAGAAGAGAGACCCGCAATAATACACCTCTCATGAGATCTTGATGTTTCTGGCCCACAATATTAGCAGTAAACCATTCTCCCCAAAGGAACACGTACCAACATCAGCAAAACAAAAAACACCTCCAAGCAAAGCATGCTCCCCATAAGCCAGTGATCTTGACCATGGCTGGCCAAGGATGATGAAGACGACTGAATCGTGCATCCTGGAAAACAGCATTCAGAATATGAGAACCATCATGTTGCAATATCCCGCCCAAGCTTAATAACTACATATAGAAATATTGATTGCTCCCTGTGTCCATTCAGTCCGTCCAATCTAAACATGACCAGCTTCTCACGATCGAGCACTGGATGCCTGGAGATTGCAACAAATCAATTCACCGTCCACCCTTTCGTAGCTCCATGCGCCACCTTTCCGTTTGTCGTCCTCGTCCCATTCTCCCTTAATACACGATGCGACTCAAACACTGCAGAATATGGCAAGACATGGCTTCCAGTTTCGATAAATTTTCAGCTAACTGATATTCTTTGTGCTGAACACGATTAACCTTGACGACTAATGAAAGGTCTCGAAAATCCTGATTCCAAAACCAGAGTTGCTGACAGTTCCTTCGTATTATCAAGTCCGCTGTCTGCATACGATCACGTCCCACATTATGACGATCCTTTCTCCCCCCTTTTTATTGACAGTCCCCCATACGTCGTTTTTTCCTCCCCAAATCAATGCAAAAACTACATTTTTAAGCTTTTGTATTCACGCTACGTTTAGCTTTTTGGGGTTCGCACACGCTTTCTTTGCGTGTATTAAAAATCACGAATATTCCAAAAAGCACCTCTTCCTTTTGAATACATTCACATGCCCAAGTAGTTACGAATATTGAAACAAGTGTTGATCTTGTATGAAGACCGAAATCCCAAGTTCTCCGAGTTAAGTCCATCACTTTATGGAATCAGTCTCGTGCTTGCTAAGGCTTGAAAACCGCCCAAATACATGCTGCTATGATTCTCCACCTGTTCAATCTCTCGAAACCAAACTTCTTGTGTCCAACTTGCAAGCTAGTGTGTGCTTGCTCCACTTCATCGAGATGTAGTTTTCAACTTATTTGAGATGGATTGATCTATTGCAAAAATGCTTGATACTGTATTTTCTTTTCTTGGGAAAAAAATGGTGGATTGACAGTGGGTATTCCAGTGATCTTCTACACCCAAGCATTATTTATTTTCTGCATTGTCTAAAATGACATGTTTGTCATGATTTTGCAGAATTGAGAAGGTTACTTTCATGTGTTGCCTGATACATAAATGATCATGAAACTCTAATGTGGTTGTATGCTACACTTAACATCCTCTGGTTTTTTTTGAATTGGCACGTGCAGATTGTAGAAGATGTCAAGCTTGTTGGGCATGTCAAGGCTTTGTTTGGGAATCTTCAAAATGTGCCAGGAGCATTTTTTTCTGATCTGGTAGCTGAAGCTCATAGAGGAGGTGTTCACGGAGTCTATCCCATGGCCATTCAAGTACCACAGGTGCCTTCAGCGGATCCATCTTCAGCAAATATTACAGCTGCAAATGTTATGAAAGCACCAGGAGTGCCGGCAGTTACGAGCTGTTTTGGTGCTGCAGGTGCAGGTACTTATGGAAGCAACCTTGGCCACTATGGGGTAGGAAGGTTGCCAATGTTGTTAGCATCACAGCAGGTTCATTTACAGCCACAGCCCAGTACTGTCCCAGGAGTTTTTGGCTTGCCTGTGAATTCAACACAGTCACCAGATTATTCACCTCTTAAGGTGTGCTCTGAACCTTCTTTCTCAGGCTTAGCAGCTGCACATGTAAGAAGGGGACAAAAAGTTACCATGCCTGCAAAAGATAAATCTCCTCTTCTAGCTGGCATGACAGCTCATCATGCAGGCGCTCCTAGATTTTCAAGCATGTCTGTATCGAACAATGTGACAACTGCAGAATCTGAACTGTCTTCTCCAGCTAAGCTTGCTGGCCATTCTGCATTCAGTTACACATCTCCAATCCTGGCTAATACAACTGACACAATACCCATGAAAGCTAGTCTGTCTTCACAAAGAGGGATTGTAAGTCATTTCTCACTGACCACAGCTCCAACTATGATGGGACAGATGAAACCAATTTCTGCATCAGCAGCTACACATGCTATGGATGGACATACCACAGCTCCAACTATGATGGGACAGATGAAACCAATTTCTACATCAGCAGCTACACATGCTATGGCTGGACATGAAGATAACATGCCTGCAAAAGAAGAGAATGCTTGTTCTCTAGCTGGGATGAGAAGTCACCATTCTTGTGGTTCTCTCTCTCCAAACGTGGCTAGTCTCAATGCTAGACTTAATGGTGGAGTGACAGCACAAGCTGATTCTCTTCCTCAAGCCAAGCTTGACACTCATTTTGTGCACACTCCGAGATTTCCAGTCGTGGCTACTCCAACTGGCACAGTGTGTACAAAAGCTGATGTGGCACCCCAAAAAAGTGTTCTTAGCCATTTTGCAGTAACCGCTACACCTGAAACTGTGGTAGCAATTGATGCAAAAGATCATATTCCTCCTCGGACAGGGATAACTCATCATTTTTCTCTTACCAGTAAGGCTTCAGATATGGCATGGTTAGTAGCTGCAAAAGCTGATCTGTCACTTCAAACTGGGAAGATCGATACTTCTGCAACCGAAACATCCAATAAGGTTGTCTCTCTTGAGAGGACAGCTGCAAATGCTGAGCCTCCTCAAACTGCAAATACTGCATCATCCAGAATGGCTGTCTCCCCTGATACAGTGTCTGTTAGATCCCTACCTCAGACCACTGTTGGCAAACTTATGACTAGACCTAAAAATATGTCCATCAGAAGCTTTCCGCTTACTGGGATGCCTGCTGCTGCTGCTGCTACTGCAGCCAGTAGTGCTTCCTTGCTTCAACTAGAAATAAATGCCATTGCTAGCAAGCACGGTCAAACTATGCTAATGTCTTCTGGTGCTAGTAATCAGCTTGTTACTAACATACCACCATGTTCTACAAAATCTTTAGACCAGGCAAATTGCATAATTAGTGAGCCTGTGGACAGTAGCTCTCTGTGTACTGTAAAAAAGGATCCACAGAATAGTTGTTCCGCTACCAGAGAGATTGGTTTTTCAACACATCTGTTAGAGGAAAGCTTGCAATCTCCAGCTGTACATAGGTTGCACAGTGAAGTACCTGTTCTGGAAGGTATGTGCAGTGAAAAGCAGAGCTGCCTAATGACTTGTGCAGGTGGACCTCTCGGAGGTAACATGGTGCAGCCAAGTCCACCAAAGACAGAGATGCATTTATGGAGTGCTATTGGGAAATTTTCTGATGAGCAAGTGTTATGTTTAGAACAATTTGCCAAAGGATCTGGCATTGCTGACAATCTCAAGTTTACAGATCAAGCACTGTGCGGAAAAGATTGTCTTGATGATAACCATTTGTCAAATCTTTTATGTGAAGATTTTGTTGGGGGTATGGAGTCTTTTCAGTCACTTTTAGAAGATGTAGAGCCATGCTTGGGAGTTTTGTCTGGGACTTCTGATGTGCATGATGCTTTTAGTAGTGAGCTGGAGGATTTTGATGCTTTTCTGGCCGCCCTCTCAGGAGAACAAGAAAAGCAGAGTGAACGCTCTTTAATGCCTGGCCACATGTCAGGAGATGACCTTGCAGCTAGCCCATCTTTTGATCTAATAGATTTGCCTAAGAAAGCTGTTTCACGAGCTTCTGAGATGGCACCTTTGGAAGGTGGGGCAGTATGTTTAGGTGCCAGGTGTAATGCAAACAAAAGACCAATGCTGGAGGAAAATTTACTAAAACGAGATGAAACACGAGGGAAACCTGAACCTTTGTTGGAGGGCAAGATGCAGTCACATTTTTTACAGCCTACTTTGACAAGTCATTATTGTGGGCTAGCATTTGAACAAACTGGTAAACATAAACATCCTGATTCAAGGACTTCTGCTATTTCTATTGCAAAACAGAAAAATTTTAAGTGTGGAGTTAACTCAAGTGAGCAGGATAAGGACGGAAGCATCAAGGGGCTTGAGGCTACTGCAATCCAGTTATCAGAGCCAAGAAACTCAAACAATGATGTCAATGTGGCCTATGCAAAAGCAAGAGTTGTTTCAGAAAAGAGAGGAGAAACTATCAGAACTGGGAAAAAGAGGGCTCGTCCAGTTGAGAGCTGTAGGCCCAGGCCAAAGGATAGGCAGCAAATCCAGGATTGTGTTCGTGACCTTAGAGAAATCATACCCAATACCACTAAGGTACAATATAATGATGGCTTTCTGTTTCTGATATACTGTTGTCAAAGTTTCAATATTGTGTTGTGATGCTTTGACGAAACAGTGCAGCATTGATGCTTTACTAGAAAAGACTATAGAGTACGTGAGCCATTTGCAAATGGTTACTCGGGATGCAGGCAAATGGGATCAGAGCACCAAACTGGAGGTATTGCGAACTTAATCAGCCTTTTTTTTTTGAAAGTAATTCTTAAAAAACAAGATTTTCCGATTGTGTTTGCAACTGTTGGCTTGTTTATATAGAGGCCAGAGAGTTTTTTGAGTTCAAAACCCTAAAATATGTTCAATGTCAACCCATGAGCGAATCCTTGTTTTGCACAGTAGGACAAATGCTCAGAAAACCCCTATAAAAGGGCATGTTGTGGGCATCCACTTCCTCTCATATACAGATCATTCCTCTAGTCACTCTTCCTCTTTCACCAGCTGCTGTTCCTCTTCTTCTCTTTGGCATGTCGTGGATGCTGCCCAATTAGAGCTGCTGTTGCCTACCTTGGAGTCACTTGGAGCTGCTGCCCACACAGTCGGACCTTGCAGCAATGTCTGCTGGCTGCTGCCCAGTTAGATTCCGGCCTGCATTTTAACATCTGCCATCATCTTGGAGGCTGTTGTCACTGTCACCTCGGTTATAGTTGTGTTTTGATCTGCTGGCTATTCTGGAGGATGTTGCCTACACTTACAGCCAATTACCATCACATCCTGAGGACTGGATCTGCATCTCACACTTTGGAGCAGTTGCTTAGCCTTCTGGAGGCTTTATCTCATTGGCAAACAACTACATTTTGCTGCCACAGGTCTTTCCATTAGCAGTCCTTTTTGTTTTTGTTCCTGCAACCCCATCTTCGTCATCACCAAAAGCTGTGGTGGACTGTGTTTCAGTCCCTTCACCACAATCCACCTTCATCTAGTGTCTTCTTTCCACAATGCACACTCCTTCAATAGGTGCTTCCACCTTGATTAGTGAAGACTATGCAGTTGGGATCAGGCATAGCCTCTATAGTTGGAGAGACCGTAGGGCTCAAGAATTTGTTGCTTGAGATTTGACCAAGTCATGAAGTTGACCCATTGGCGCAAGACTTATCATTAAATGCATTCTTGGTTGAAGTAATTGAAGTGAGAGTGCTCAGTGTAGGATAGGGTTGGTAGAGATAGGAAGTGAAAGTGCTCATTGTAGGATGGGGTCGTTAGAGATAGGAAGTGGAGTACCTTCGGGATGTTGAGCAACCAAAACTCAGTGACCTTCATTTTCTTCTTGTCCCAAGTTTTCTTCATCTATATATGTTTCATCCAATTATCTTATGTTTGTGGAAATTTTTGGCTCATTAAAACAGCCCCAAAAAAGGCATTTTAGCCATTTTCTACGACACTCTGGACAGTTTTCTTTGTCCAACAAGTTTCATAAAAGGGACTTAGTGTGCATACCACTCCTCATCCCTATTTATCCCTTCACCGCTAGTGTGCCCATAGTTGTCACCATCATCATATACCCTCATATGCACCATCGAGAGATGCTGCCCATGCTTCTAGCCAGAGCATACACAACATTTGTTGCTGCTGCTGTCAAAAGGTCCCACAACTTTTTGTTGTTTACATTATTTTAGGAAATCATTTGGACATGCAAAAGTGCATTTGTGGGGATGAAGGCTGAAATGAAGGTCCAAATGAGTTGATAACCTTGAGCAACCCGAAAGTATTGGCAAATATGGCAGAAAGAATAAACCTGAGATTGGCTAAGGATGACAACATCTCATACAGTCTATAAACCCACTGGTGCCATTTTATTAGATTGACCACATTCCATGTGCTTATCAGGCCAGTCAAGCAACCTAGATGTGACCAAAACCTTAGTTTGCAACAAGAAGTTAGTCTCTCCTCCAGAGTCAAGAGGACACAAAGTAGTGAAGTGAAGGATCCCTTGTCACAGGAAGCAATCAAGTGTGAAAGAAGAAAAGAATGTGGTGTTTTGATTACTTGAATTGAATTTAGGACATGCCGCTAGGAAGTTTGGATTCTTGTGCGACCATGTGAGATGCCAATTTCCTGAATGAAAGCTATAGCAATGCCTACCCAAGGATGATGTTGCTCACATAAGGATTGTAGCAGGGCCATTCACAAAGCTGGCATATGAATCTTGTTATCTAACAATGTAGCATTGCCCAAATGCTTTGGCTTGGTAACACGTTGCCAAGAGACCCATACCTGCCCCAAATGATTTCTTTGCTTTTTCTGTAGCATTAAACAAATGGGCTGCACCAATTCTTTCAATCACTTCTATCATGGGGATGTGAAATTTTAATGTTGTGCTTGGCATTTTGGCTTAGACATTAATGAAATATACACATGTGACGTGAAAGTAAAGTCACAATGATGGGCTAGGACCTTGAGATGTTAGCTGGTGTCAAAGGCCAAAATTCTAATAAGTTATATTGTTCAGGTACCAGGTGCCTAGTATCAAATTTGGCCTAGGGCATTTAATTGGCCAATAAGTGGTAGGGGTGACATTAGGAACTAGGCATAAATTAATTAATTAATGCTAGTTTAGGGGGTCAATTAAGTCACAAGACCACTTGGGAGTCAAAATGGCCTAGCTAATTTAATTGTAGATGGGCACACTTAATTTTTTGGGGTAGCAACAAGGGTTGAAATTAATCTTTAGAATTATTAATGTTGAAAATTAATTGAAATGGATGAAAAATTCATTTAGAAGGCTGCCACCTGGCAGAACTTACCCATGTGAGTGGAGACTATTAGAGGCTGATAGAGGTTATTCTAGCTGTTTGGAGGCTGAAAGACAAAGAAAGAGAGAGTCTGCTGCTGCTGCTGCTATAAACACTTGTTTGGAGCAGATTTCAGTCATCGAGGAGGTGAAATTGGCCTGTAGCAGCCACCAGAGAGCATGAGAACAGCAGGCAAGTGTATTTGTGACCCTCCTAGTTGCTGGTGATGGCAAGTACAATAGGGCGGCAACATTTGTGGTGTGCTTAGGCATCAAGTGGCAGCATTCATCGCTGTTTGGATCAGGTGCCAGCTGATCAGGCCATGTTTTCGTGATAGACGTTGGAAATTTCTCTCCCTTCAGTACTCTTTCATTCTCTAGTCATTTCCCAAAGTTCCTCTGCAAATTTCAGCCATTAGATCCAATGATGGTGTCGAATTTTAGAATTTGCTGCTGTAAGCCCTAATTTGCAGCAGAAATTAGGGTTTATCAGTCAACTCGGGTCCCGTGCCAGAAAATTGAAGGCTTCATGCTTGAAATCAGTACCTAGAACTTGAGGAATTGCCAAAGATTTCAAGAGGACAGCCATCCCAATTGAATTTGGGTTTAGATTTGACCAGTCAAGGGTCAATTGGAGGCCAATCCCTTGTTAGATCAAGGGGCAAATCAGGTTAAAGGCTTCTTGGTCAATTATGATAGCAAGAGGCATTGGATTTTGAAGAAGATTGGAGCAATCTCAGTGTACTTCTAATTGCAATACAAGTTAAATTGATACCACAAGGGGCATCGGTTTTAGGGCCAATTAGGAGTCAACTGTCCAATATTGATTGATAACATTTGTGTTTTAGTTTATCTGAATTTTATGCTTGCCGTAATTAGTGCTTAATGAGGTTATTTACCACCCCATGTAAGAAGGAAGAGTTGTTTCACTTTTGTGTGTTGTTGTGGAGGGTCAAAGCCAAACCAAACAATCTCCAAATGGTTATTGCTCTATCCAGATAAGACTTCTCAGCCTTGAAAAACATAAATGAATCATCCGCAATAGATTTTCCCAAAGCTTAGCCCTATTGGAAAGAGCCAAACCAACGATTGCAACATTAGTTGCCAGCTTATCCAATAGATAGAGCATCTGATGAGTTGCCAACACTGACGGTAGAGGACTTAGGGGGCATCCTTGATGAAGGGACTGAGTGAAAGCATTCTCTTGAGTTAACTCCCTAGAAAGCGTAATGTGTGCCACTCCATCATGGAGTCATTCAGGGGCCAAAACCCACGAAAGTCAGTAATTGTTGAAGAAAGGACCAACTAACATGGTCAAAAGCTTTTTCAGTATCCAGCTGAATCACAACCACCACCTGACTAGAAGCTTTGGCATACTCTATCCCCAATTGAACATTCAAAATAGTGTGCACAATATTCCATCCCTTAATGAAGCCATATTGCTTAGGGTGAATCAGCTCTGGAAATTTTTTCTGCAGATGTTAATGAATTATTTCATTTTCATCTCTCTTGCGTCCCACCCCCACAAAACCCTGCTTGCGCTCTCACCCACATATGGGTATTGAATTAGAGAATATTTAGATGTACAAGGAGCCATCAGGCCAGCAAACGAAAGCCTTATGGAGAGCTAAGTAAACAACCTAATGCGCCGCCCAACAACTAGGCAAAAAAGACAAACATGCTGGAGCTCATGGTTGCTAGCTTGGAATGTTAGTATGCTTACCTGTTTCTTTCTGCCTGTACTTTTGCATTGCAGAGTGATTGAGATGGTGGAATAAATGCAAAACCTGATGTGAAAGTTTTTTTTTGTCTATTGTTAACAGTCTCAGATATGATGATTATGATGTATCTAATCAGGAAGTCGGTTGGGATATGTTTTTTGGTAGATATTTTTACTTGTACTTAGTTGGATGTGTGCCAGCACATTACAAGAGTTTGGATATGCCTATGCATGTTTCCCAATTAGATTTTGTCTTTTTTGTGTCAGAATGAGCACAAAACCTCTATTTCAACTGGAGGGGGTGGTGTAGAAAGTGGTGTTAGCTGGGCCATGGAGCTAGGCCAGCAAGGAAGGTGCCCTATTGTGGTGGAGACTCTTAGTCAGCCTTGCCATATGTTGGTTGAGGTAAATCAGGCACATATCTGTTGCTGTCTATGCAAAAATAATGTGGACTATCAAATGTTTCAGGCTTTTGTTGGCCTGATGCTTCACAAAGATAAAACAGAAAGTTTGTCTGTTTTTCACTCAGTTTTTGTCATCTTTGTTGTGCATTGTAGATGCTTTGTGGCATGCGAGAGAATTTTTTGGAAATTGCAGATACTATCCGAGGATTGAGTCTGACTATTTTGAAAGGTGTTATGGAAGCTAGACATGACAAGATATGGGCCAAATTTATAGTTAAGGTTTGCCTTCTTCCTTTTTTAATCATGTCAGAATGAGTTTACCTGACCAATAGATGTGTGTAAGGGTAGATTAAAGGTGAGGATGGAAAATGGACTCCCTTTAAGAACTTGTGCTGTGAGTGACATATTATTGTGGATCGGGTTGGGGTTTGGCAGGCTAATGAAGACGTTCAGAGAGTTCAGGTGCTTTGGTCATTGATGCAGCTTCTTGAGCCACGGTCATTGGAGAACACTAACTTGCCATGGCTATCAAAGCCAACATTGTAACATTTTGCATAAGCTGTTAACCTGACATGTCCCAGGTGTGTATATTGAAATTACAGCACCTTTGTTCAGGTGCCACAGGCGGTGCTATGAGTGGGTCATTGGACCTGCAGTGAAAAGCATCATTGTTTAACAACAAGGCCTCTACATATTGCCTCTCCCTATTAAGGGTTGTGACATTTATATATTCTTTTGCACCAGCAACTATTTTCTCAAGTGTCGAGTGCACGCAGCAGCAAGCTGTTGTGATTCAAATCTGTAATCTCAAGGCCAGCCATATAGATAAGGGTTTCTATCCCTCCATAGCATTTGTGCCAATTCTATCAATGAAGCAGTTTATATTTTATGTCATTCCATCTTAAAAATATGTGCTGATGAGTGCTAATACTTTGATTCAAAGTTGAGAAAGGCAAGCAAACTTATCATAGCTGAAGGAGCTACAATTGTTGTAAATCTGATTTCAAGGGAATAATTCTTTTGTTTTTAAGATGATCTTACATATTATAGGCTCTTCATTTGAATCCCTATCTATTTCATGGGACTTTTGTGAGAGTGCAGCACAATAGAAGAAGGAACACGAACACAGAGAGAGAAAGAGAGAGAGAGAGCAAAAGATAAAGGAAGAAATACTGCACTGACTGAAGATGAATGCTGAATACAATGATGAGGACTGATCAGTCCCTACACACAGCCCTAAGCATCAGTGAGGGCACCAAATCAGGCTGAGATGGCAGCACCAATGTTGGAGAGTGTCTGAGAGACAGAATGTGCTGAAAAAGTGATCAGCCAAGTGTGGGCTGTGGCTATAAATAGCCAAACTCCTCCAAAACTGGCTGCCAACTGCTGTCAGGGCCTCTAAATCTGGCCAACCTGCTCCAGATGGTGGTATGGTTGCAGTAAATGCAGTCCAACTGCATTTGAAAAAATGAAAAAATGATGACAATCTCTCCTAGGCAGTTGTGGACCAAAAAAAATTTGGTAGGAGGTATCAACCAACTGATAGATCAAGGAAATGCACAATAAATGTGCCTAAAACAGAAGAAACACACTCTAGAATTCGAGAGCTCCCATGTCTCTGTTAGACTTTGACAAGAGCTCACAACCATGAGATGACAGATTGACATGACTAAAATAGACAGACTAACACCCCCTCTTAGATCCTGGGAGTGTTTGAAGACCCAATAACCTCATGTGATGAAAGCATAGAAGCCATGGGCAAAGGCTTAGTGAAGAGATCTGCTGGGTTGTCCTTTGTGGGATAGTAGGTCATCGCCAGCTCGGAATCCACGATCCGCTCACGAATAAAGTGATACCGAATCTCAATGTGCTTTGTGTGAACATGAAACACTAGGTTCTTCGCCAAAGCAAGGGCACTCTTCTTGTCCACGTAAAGCTTCATAGGTCCGGTTTGTGAAAAGCCAATCTTTGCCAACATACGACGGAGCCAAACCACCTCCATAGCGGTCAAACATAAGGCACAATACTTAGCCTCTGTAGAAGAAAGGGCCATAGTAGGTTGCTTCTTGTTGCTCCAAGACATAGCTCCCGATCGAAGGGAGAAGGCATAACCTATAGGGGTATTGATACATACAATGAAGTGCATATCTCATCTAAAAGGTGTATAAGATGTGCCTATGGGACTAGGCACTAGATGATATTTTATGTAGGAATATGTTCGTGGTATAGATGTAATTGATACCATTGAAAAAGATAATTAAAAAAAGGTAGAGATGCTCTTTTCCTAGGAACTCGATGATATGATATGTAGGAATATGTTTGTGGTATAGATGTAACCAATACTATTGAAAAAAAGAAGAAAAAAAAGGTAGAAATGCTCTTTTCCTTAGTGAAGTATGTACCTCATGGAAGTGTAGCTTTGCGTGGCTTAGGTGCCTTGGCATTTGTCTCCCGTGTTGTTCAATGATAACTCTAAATTGTCCATGATAAAGGTGTTTGGGTCTCCTCCTAGGTGGACATGGGCATCTTGCTCGATTGAGTGCCAATGCTTTATCTAAGGAGATGCCCCCTGAAGATAAAGCCTCTCTATGATGTAGCCCTACCTATTGTTTGCTAGCAATGGTTGCCAAGATTATGTGGTAGTGAAAAAGTTAGTACCAACTCTTTGCTAGGTTGGACATGGTTGCTATGGAGGGCTTATATCTCAAAGAGTAGTAGCTCTACACCTCTGGATTTCCAAGAGGAAGAATCCCATACACCTCTTATCCTCAATTGCATCGCCTCTTGTAGAGGACCATAAACCCTCTTGAAAGAGACAATATTATTTTCCTCGAATATCATAATATGCTGTACATGGGTAGATGTAATGGCACTCTATCTCTGTCTCTCTGTCTCAAAGTTGACATATGTGGTCCTTTGTCTCCATACCCTCCCATCTACCTGTCTCATTCCTTAAATGATGTGTCAAGATACATATCTACCCAATATCTGTACGTAACCCATGTGGCAGTAGCTTGAGTGGCCATATAGCTTAGTCGGGTGATGAAACCATCCTCAGAGAGTTGCAAGAAATGGCTTTGGTAGTGTGCCATCCTTGTGCCATGTAGCGAAAGAGGTCTAATCCAAGTTCTCTATGTATCTAGTTTCAATATGTTTGCTCTGATCAGATAGTTTAGCTCTGACCAGCTAAGCTTGAGTGTAGGGCAATCTAATCTGTCTAGGGGGGTAATCTGTCAATCTACCTACCATGCAAGCTCATGCATGTACCCATATGAGCATATCAACAATGTTTGTCACCCTTTGCTACTAATTATCTAGATGAAGCCAATGCTATCCACGCGTATCTATCTTGAGGGAGCTCCCAAAATCTATGTAAAAAAGTCAATGCTTGGAGCAAGGCCTCAACCACCATAGCTATTGCTCCCATCTTTGCTTTGATGATTTGGTGGGTTTGACCTCTTCACTTGTATCATACCTGATATCATCATGACTAGGGGTCACTCAATATGCTCCCATCCATTATAAAACTCCTTCTCTGGTCCATCATAACCTCCTAGTGGCCACACCCCCTTGTACGAGGCTTGGGGCAAAAATGGCTGTCCCATATGCGAGTGTGGGTGTAACCAGTGTCTCAAAAGGCTGTGATTTAGTGTGTGTTTCATGGAACTATATGTGTGCACACTGTCTCTCCAATGCACCCAATGCTATATATACTTGTGCTAGCTAAGCTTCCAATGTCTCTCTCTAGGAAAATTGTGGCCCTTTAAAAGTGACTCCCAAATACAACTATTTGATAGACTCCACTGGCTCTCCATTGAAAGTAAATTGATACTTGGATTTGGTCACCCAAGCTGCTGAGGTGTTGAATACCATAACCTTGGTTTTCTCAAGGTTCACCTTGAGGTCTCTTTCTTTGCAAAAAATTGATAGTGCATCTAAATGTCTTTGTAGTCCCTTTGGTGGGTTAGATATAAAAACAATATCATTTGCATAAAGCAATATAGGCACCAACATCCTAGCTAAGCTAGTTTCAACTCCTACCTCTATAATTTGAGACCTCATCTATATAGAGCCCAACAAAGTGGGTGACAATGGGCATTCTTGTTTCACTCCGATCGTGCTACTGATTGAATTTGAGATTCCCCCTTGGGTTTTGTACTCTGCCTACCAATGTCTTGTATAGAGCATAGATACTCCATTGTATCTCCTCGCAGTCACCAATATCCTCTAGCCTCCTCATGAGTCTGGCACATGATTTTGTATTAAATGCCTTACAATCCACAAAAAAACAATATATATTTTCCTTGCATGTTTGGTCTTGCTCAATATAGCTTGCTCCACTATAGATCCATATATCTTAGCCAACATGTGGCCAATCATTATGGTCCTATAATTACTAGGTACCATAGGGTCTTCACTCTCTTGAAGAGTAGTATAATCATATGGTTTGATTAGTTAGTTAGGAATTCCTCACAAATTTCTCTATGGAAAATGTGAGCCAGCATTGGTAGTAGGATATTGCAAACATGCAAAGTGCTCTACCACTAAGCCATCAGAATTGTGAACTATCCATTCATCTCTTTTCTGTGAAAAAAGTGCAACATGCTGGTATTCTATTGGATATGAAGCTTGCGAAGATGGACTAGTATATTATGAAGGGTGAAGCTCCATGATGGAGAGAGAAGAAAATAGAGAGAGAGAGAGAGAGAGTATGTGCGAGAAAACTCCTTCATGTACAAGACAAGTTAGATAGATTGATGTAATAGATGTTGATGAAAGTACAATGGTTAGCGCATCATAATATAAGCATAGGGTTTCCCCCAAACCTTTGACCCTTATTAAATGCTAGGAGGTGTAAAAGGTGTTCACACCTTTGACACACACACTTACAAACCTAAGGTGTGTTCATACATGGAGACATGTATAAAACTAAACTAACAAAACCCCCTTTGAATCATGGGTGGCTAAGCCTATGATACAAAGCACACAAAGAGATAAAAATGGAAAGTTCTTGCCTCAAGGTGGCAGTGTCAAGTCCCGTAAAATGATTTTGGCAAGGGAGATACATAATGAGAGAGGGGCAACATGAGGATGGTCGTGACATCGTCTATCAAGAAGCTCAGGGACCCAAGGTAAGGTATGGTGCAGAGGTGTGTGTGCATGACTCAGAGTTGATCAAAAGTCTACACTGCTCGTAGCCACTAGAAACATGACCAAAGGCCAAATATGCAGGTATAGGTTTTGGGATCAACTAAGTGGACATGTGTAAAGTGGTTACAAACCGCCCCAAATAGAACTCCTAATAGAATCATAAAAGGAAAGTACAAATATTTTGAATAAAAATATGAGTAGAGTATCCCACAAAGGAAATAAATGTGTTGAAAAGCTCTTAACACATGCGTTAGCATGGTCAACATCTAATTCCAAACACATTATTGATTTATTTTTAATTATTTAATCTTTTTTTTAATAGGGTTCATCATTGCCAAAAGATGATGATTGAATAGATACATTAAGGGCCTTGTCAAAAGTAGTGGGTGGCTCATTATAGTCACTATCAAATAGGGTGTGAGCAACGTTATAGTGGGTGTGATGCTTGTCCTACTACTTTTCTTCCTTTTTTTGTAGCGTTGGTCAATAGTGTGACAAATCCACTTGTAATATTGACACTTGGATGGTTGTTTCTTGGTGTAGAAGGTTGTTAGTGCTATGTCAACATCTTTGCTGCACCTTTCATCATCCAAAAGGATGGCAACCATCTCCTCATATTTCATCTCTCAAGCCACCTTGAGTTTTCATGGTTTCATCTAATTGTGCTTCTTTCATCAAGCTATTAAGAAGTACATTCTTTTTATCATCATCATCAAGACGATTGTTGAGAGTGATCAATTGTTGGTAAAGGAGACCTAAATAATCGAGATGTTGCTTAAGAGTCTTCAAAGGATTGTAGGAGATACTAAAAAATGACATCTTCAAAAATAATTTGGAATTATTAATATCTTCCCCAAGTGTGACTTAAAGGATATCACATACCTCTTTGGTTTTTTTTGTGAGATCAAGATAATTAAGAAGGTTGTTAGAGAGGCCAAGCTTGATGATGGTGAGTATACTCCCTTTTTCCTCAGGCCATTCCTGATGAAATTGTGGATTGCTTGGAACGTGCTATGGCTTCCTTAGCAAAATTGTGAATTTTTGAAGAAAATATTGAAATTTCCAAAATTCATGTAAACTACCCCTAAAGAAAAGAGAATTGAAATTTAATGATAATGTTTAATTTAAACCTTTTGTTCGGGCCGATATGATGCGGATCAAGGGATCAATGTGTGATGTGGTAGGGCAGTGCTGTCAAGTGGGTAGGTGAGGTTGTCATCAAGCAGATTTGTGTTGGGGTGTAGGTCAGCAGTTGTGGTGCTTGATAGATGCTAGGTCAACAAGTAGAGCAATGCACTGTGATGATGACACACCGCTGATAGATTGTTAGGTAGTAGTGATGGGTGTAGCCACTTAGGAAAGAACGGCATGGATATGTGGCTAGTATAAGACACTCTTTAGGTATGTGTCTTCTTCTTCTTCTTCTTCTTCTTCTATTGTAGCAATAGTCGTGGGCTGCAGACCTTTTCCTTCTTGTCTTCTTCTTCGATGTGCATGCAAGTTGGCTCTTTAACCTTTGCTATACATGGAAAAATAAGACCCACTTTGATACCACTATTGAGTATGAATCTTGGGAAGATGGACCAGTAGACTATGGAGGGTGAAGCTCCATGATGGAAAGAGAAGAGAGTGTTTTTGAGAGAACTCTTGCACATACACAATAAGTTGAATAGATTGATGTGGTGGGTATTGATGAAAGGACAATGGTTAGGGTCTCATTATGTAGGCTTAGGTTTTCCCCCATGACTTTGATCCTTATTAATGTTGAGAGGTGTACAAGATGTTCATATCTTTCACACACACACCCCCAAAACCCCCCCCCCCCCCAAAAGTGTGTTCACAATGGGTGTGTGGGCATAGGGTCCTATCTTGGGACATTTTAAAGAGTGTGGGCATATCCATGGAAATCACTAGGACTAGTAATTTGTACCAGTGGTTGACTCTCACAAAGGCTCCTCCATGCTCTTTTGTTATCTTGTCCCAAGAACATAGAATACATCTCTATCTCCACTTTAGCTAAGCATTCTAGTTTCCTTTTTCATACTAGGCATCTAAAGAGTGTCCATGCATGCCTATATGTGCATATACCTAGTCCCATCTCCCACATCTCTCTATAGTCATCATTAGACCACCCATTCTATGGAGTTGGGCATCATGGTGGCATAGTGGATGGCACAATGTGTGGGTAGGTTGAATACTTGTCTCATTGAAAGTAGATTGACTATTACCTGTGTGGGCATTAAAGTCTCCTACAAGTAAAGAACTACTTGATGCTTGTGAATTTCATGATGTCCTCACATAGATATGCATACAAGGACCTCTCTCTTAGTGGTGAATCTAGAGTATACCGAGGGAAAATAACATATTGCAAATAGATATCCTTACATCTATTTGTGCATACTCTAATCCTCATGTATCTTGTTTCGACATCTCTATGCACCATGTGGACCACATCTTGAAGTTCTCCTTTGAACAAAATAGCTACAATACATTCTCCTTGTCCCTTTGGGCCTCTTGGGCTAAAGTCAATGTGTACTTTTCCACCTATAACTATGTACATCAAGCAAGCTGCTACCCACACACTAATGTGTCTTTGTGTACATAGCAATGTAAGAGTTCTTGAATGTATCTTCAAAGTAACTTGCATCATGCCTCAAAGCTCCAATACAATTCCAAATTGCCATGTGTAAGGTCTCATAGGTTGCATACGATCATGCAAATCGGCACTCTACAATACACTTTTCCATCACAATATACAACATACTTTCCCTTTTTTCTTGCCTGTGGCATATGCTTTCTCCTACCTGCCACTTGAATGGGAGTAAGATCCTCATCCAATAAATTTTTTCTCCTTTGAGTGCTTTTCTGTGTGTTAGGAAGGATTTCTTCTTATTTATGTTTGCGAATTTGAAGACTTGAATCTCAACTATCCCTATCTTTACCAATGCACCATCAATCTATTATGGGTACCTCTATTGCTCCCATTTTATTGAATACCTTTGCATCCTAATGGGGGGTGCCCTTTTCAACCCACTCCATAGCCCGTACTACTTAGAGTGCATGTATCTTCCTTTTCACCTCTTCAAGTATAATTTATCATTTCCACATTCTTCTTTGGTACTTCTTGACCACTTCTATCTATTGGGTATTTTTATTCATTAAAATTTTCCATCGTCCATCTTTTTCTTTGCTCCTTCTACCACATTTTCCCATGTATGCATGCCTTTTTTCAATCCCTCCATCCCTATCTTTAGCTTTGGCATGGTTGGCAGTTCTCCTTGTACTTTCACTTATTGTTTCTTATGTGCATTTAGCTCTTCTTTTAATTGCAAGATTTCTATCCAAGAAGCATATGTAATATTTTTCATTCTAGTCCTCATCATGTCTAATTCTAAAAATGCTTACATTTGTATTCACTTTTTCATATATATATATATATATATATATATATATATATATATATATATATATATATATATATATATGCATGAAGAGATTAAAACAATGCATAACCAAATGATGAGGACTAGAATGAAAAATATTACATATGCTTCTTGGATAGAAATCTTGCAATTAAAAGAAGAGCTAAATGCACATAAGAAACAATAAGTGAAAGTACAAGGGGAACTGCCAACCATGCCAAAGCTAAATGCACAAAAACAACCAAAGAGGTATGTGATATCCTAAGATATGGGATGCTCTACTAGCAAAGTTACCTTTGTTTTGTGACCATTTCTTGGTTCATGCTTTCCAAATGTTTGATTCAATGTGAATGTCCCATTTGGGTGAAAGTTAAAGGCTGCCTAGCAATATATTGACCTTTGAAGGATGCCATGGCTACCATTGGCATTGTTTTGGTGCCATCTAGATTGCGTGCTATCAATTGGAACCATTTATGTATGTTGTGGAACACTACTTGCAGTGGGCCTAATTGGCTATGTATGGGTCCCCAAGAGGAACACCAAGAAAATGGCGAATCTATTGTAAGAAAATCTATCTTGTATCATCAATATGCATGATTTTCATAATTTAATCAACCACAACAGGAAAAACAACACCAATCTTCTCAAATCTTCACGCAGTATCATATAACAATTCTCCCAGGGATTTATCACAACAAAACTTCAACACATTCTTCATGTTCTTTATCAAAAGAACAAGAGAACACAAATGAATTCTCCACTTTGAATGGAAATAATCACATTGTATTCATCTTCAACAAATTCATAATCTTCATAGTCTCTCTCGTGATCTTTCACTCATATATACATTGTTTTTCATCAAAATTGGCTATCTCTCACTCACTCACTCTCATATATGCTCTCTCTCAATAATACATTGGAATCATGAAGAATGATCATCTATAATGCCTCTTTGGTCGTAGATACCTCTCCCAAGAGGTATGTCTGATATGAAAGGCCACCAGAGCCACTACAGTGTCCTTTCATAGCTCAACAGTGTCACTGTCACTTCAGTCTTTACTTGAGTCTTCAACAACTACTTTTTTCACTTCTTTGAGCTATTTTGAACTTGTATTCATCTCTTTCTAAGGTTAGAAAACTTTCCCAAGCTACGCATTCATCCCACAAAACACTTACAGAGGCCTACAGAACAGAGATAGAGGCTCTACAGAAGCTCAATAGAGGGTCTAGTAGTACCATATAGAAAGTCATTAGAAAGCCTTTAGCTCAACTAAGACCATTCAAAACCATCAAGAATCATTCAATAAAATTCCAAACACTCTCAAGCTCCATCAATCATCATTCCATCCTCTCATATAGGAGGAAAACATAATAAAAAAGAAGCTAACAAACTCAATCAAAACCAATCAAACACTATAAGAACATCAATAGAACATGTCAGAACATCATATCTCCTCTAAAAACTATCATGAGCTTCTAAAACCTATTTAACCTTATCCAAAACACACCCAAATACTTTCAAATCAACAAATCAACATATAAAATCAATCAAAAACCAACCATTCAATCCACAAAAACAACAAAAATCAGAAAAAAAAAATCAAGTCATTTCAGCAATCAACATATCCTCACACTTAATCAGGGAGTGTCCTCACAACCTTAGAAAAAGAGAATTAAAGTTCAAAATATAGCTCAGCTTGATCTTCCACAGTATCTTCAAGAAACGCCATCCAAAAACGATTCTAACTCATAACTTGCATCTAGTAAAGAATGCAATGAAAGGAAAACACCTTGATCCATTAACATAGATTAGAAACATAAAAGCATGACAAAATATTAAAGGATATGAGAGGTTCATCATCTTGAGCTATCCATCCATCATCATCTCCACCAGGAATCTTCAAAAAGATAGCTTCTTGAACATGTTGAATGTCCAACTACCAAGATCCCATCACAGAGCAAAATAACCATCACACATAGACACTAAACATAAAACAACTATTTGAATGGCACATCCAAAAGAGAGATATGATTATGAATCATCAAAATTACATCCATGGGTATCAATGAATATGTTCTCGCTTAAAAGCTTGCTGATTATGGAAACGATCCATAGATACAAATTCATCTACAAAAGTCTTGGGAGGATTTTGGAAAAACAATAGGCAACACATCCTCTCCACCAATACAAGACACTAGCTAGGCAAACAAAGAGCATGAAAGTATAATATATCTAGTAGTTGGAAATTAATATTCACATTCACCTTCACGCGCACAACTTTGGGATTGATTTTTGATCATTATACGAATGCATGTGCATGTACACAAGATACCAAGCAAAGTGAGTAGTCAATCTCACTGAAGGATTTGAAGACTGCAAATACTGTTGAGCAAAATACAAATAATTCTGAAAAGATTGGCTAGTAGTTGATCAGGGTTTTTTACAAACCGGATTTTTATCACAAAATTTGGCAAAAAACCCTATCAAGAGCCTTACCATATCACTTTGGGTTTACTCTTCAAGCACTAGGTATGCTACATTGCTTCTCGATTATGATAACTCTAGCAAATGGGGGAGGACAATGACAAGCACATGAGAGCACTCTAGAATACCCTCATGCTTGTCCATCTCTTTGAGATAAGCTATGAGTGAGTTCTTTTATTATGTAGCATAATGGCAAGCTTCCTCTACCTCTTCTCCTAATGGCAAGCTTTCTCTACCTCTTCTCCTCTTGTCTCCCTCTCTTCTCATCTTCTCATTCCATGAATACATAATGGCAAGCTTCCTCTACCTCTTCTCGTCTTGTCTCCCTCTCCTCTCATATCTCTCTCTCTCTCTCTCTCTCTCTCTCTCTCTCTCTCTCTCTCATATTCTAATATGGTTTCTAGTACATATATTCTCTCTTGTGAGGTTGTGTCTTGGTTCTTTTGATTCTCTTTGAGAAAAGGGATGTCCTAGCCCATCCTCCCTTTGGCTAGGTGGTGCCCATCTTTAGTTCTCTTAGTGAGGATTGGAGGTTGGATAGGTAAGAGGTAACCCATTCATCATTTCAGGCCTCATTTTTGGTGCCCCGGCTGAGGAGTTGTCAAGCTACGCTCTACAATTTCTATGAAGGAAGAAACATCTAAGGAGTTGTGATCTTCTTCAAGGAGTATTTGTCAAGGAATCATTAAGGAGGAATCTTCGTCAAACCCTATTCAAGGGATTCACTGCTCAAGAGTACCACTGTGGTCTCCAAAAGAAGCTCAAGAGAAGAAGAATCTTTATCGACAAACGACACGTATGCGGGTAAAGCAAGTTAATTACACACACCCTTCTTTGCTTCAAGAGAAATATTGCTCTCATCAAGTCTCTAGGTCAAGGCATTGTGTTGAGTGCTTGGTGTCTAGTGTAAAGATACTCCCTAAGGAGCCTCATCTTCAAGTGGTAAATGCGCTTTCAAATTTGGGGATTAACAAGTTTTTGGAGGAGTTACACATCAATGGTGTGCGGTATTGGCGAGAGGCTACATACGATGATGCGCTTCAACTGCTACTAGCAAGAAGACTCAAAGTAATTGAGAAGGTAGCTATCGAATCCTATGAACTTTACAAGACTGATGATGGTCACACCAAAGCTACGCTAATCAGTGGTGAGCAAATCCTTCGCATCTCTCGAATGGTGGGATCTAAGAGACCAGAGCTTCAACATTTGTAGTGAAAATTTGTAGTTAATGCATAAATGACTACTCCTACTTTCTACAACTTTCAATCGGTTCAACACATTCGGGTGGATGTGTGCATTAGTAGAAAGATACATTTTTAGCAAAGGTTGGTCTTCTATTTTGGAGCTGAGAGATTGAGAGAGACCTTGTTGTCCCCTCATCCCATAATACTCCCTATTTTGGATTATAACATCTCCTTTAATGTGCAAATATTCATTCTACTCTAAGTGCATCCCATGAACTATAGGGATTTGTACGGACCTATCCGTCCTCTTGCTAGGCAAATCGTGCACATAATAGTTAGCACAAAGCTCAAGTTTCAAAATATTATAAGGGGCTTATTGGGCCCTCGTCATCTTGCTGAGATTAATGTATCTATGAATCCATTTATTCTACCCTTAATAAGATATGACTTTGGCCTAGACGTGTTCATCTTTATTTTGTATTGAGCTAGATCAACATCTTCCTATCATGGCTTTTCCAAGCTTTTTTGGGCACAAAGGGGAGAAAGCTCTAGACTTTTTGGATGATTTAGAAATGGCCTTCCTAGTCACAGGCCGGGACGATGAAGCAACCAAAGTACGAGCCTTCTCTTTAGTTCTAAAGGGTGATGCTCGAGTGTGGTATTAAGCTCTCCCAGAGGCTACAAGGGGTAATTAGGAGGATCTCAAGACCGTATTCATGCACAAGTACCAAGATACAGAGTCACCTGAAGATATTTGGAGACAGCTCTTAGATCTTCCCCAAACCTTACCAGGGGAGTACCAAGCATATGAAGGCATGTTTATAAACCGAATTCCATCCTCTACTAAGGGAGAAGGTCAAAGGAAAGTTTCCCACATCCTATGAAGAATCAATTACTTATGCCAGGGAGAAAGATAGAAAATTAAAGTATCAAGCCCAATTGAAGGGGGGAGTTGAGCCCATGCAGGTTTTACCAACCATGCCAAGGCCTAGAGAAATAGCGGAGGCCCCACCCAAACCAAAGATGCTACAACAAGAGCTTCTACAACACATTACTAATCAACTTGAAAGCCTTTCGTTGAATTTAGTGCAAGGAGTATGGCCCCCTCCCCTCACAAATGAAGGCAATCGAGGTCCAAGGAGACAAGAAAGAGAGTATGTTTGCTATAATTGTGGGGAGACTTGCCATGGTATGTACTTTTGCCCTCATCCCAGGTGCTTGCCAGAAAATGGATTCCAACCAAGAAGGAGGGAACAACAAGTGACACCACCTAGGGAGAGACTTGTTCCACCGAATCTAGGGCCTCCATCGCCGATTCAAGTTCGAGCATCCTCGGCCACTTGCAGAGGTGCCGCCCTTGCCTGTCTAGCCGCCAGAGAATCGTGATGTCAGGATGATTAGTTTGGATGAGAGTGATGTCAAAGGGAAGGCCAAAGTAGTAGAGGTTGAAACAATGCCGGTGAAGAAATCCCGTAGAATTGAGAGGATGGAGCCTACACCACCAAAGAAGGTTGAAAATATGGAAGAGGAGGCAGAGTCTTCAAAGGCTGCAAAGACATGCAGCAGTAAAAAGAGGAGGGCTCGCTCACGCCGACACATTGAGCTAGATGATTTTTCCCTGGGTAAAGGTACTAGAGCTTATGATTTGCTTGTTGCTGATGTGAGGGATCAAGGGCCAAAAATTTCATGGCCACAATTACTATATCTATCTCCAACAGTGCGGCGACAATAGTCAAAGATGGTAAGTATTAGACCCATGAAGAATAGACATGTGAATGCAATCCAGGCTAGAAAGATGAAAGATATTGTGCCTCTAGTGGAAGATGAAATCAATGGGCAAAGAGTATCGAAGACATATGTGGATGGAGGTGTAGAGATTTGTGTCATGACGGAAAAGTTGATGCATTGTTTCGAATTAGAGGTAAATGAAACTACTAAATTTGGGGCCAAAATGGCTAACAATGTAGTAGTAAATTGTTTGGGAGTTATAAAGAAAGTCAAGGTAAAGGTGTGTGGAGTGCAATTGGAGCTTGACATGTATGTGATGCTAGTGAAGGGGGATGACTATCCACTCATTCTCGGGCGACCATGGCTAATGGAAATGAAAGCCATACAAGATTTAGAGCTGAGGCCACAGAAGGGGCTATAGAAAAAATGGAAGAGCACTATCTACAACATGAAGGAGGGCCGACAGGAGGATCTTGTGTTAGAGACCACCACTGATGAATGGAGTTCGAGCGAGGGTTGGTCATCTACGACAGAGGGAGAGTCTTCTAATGAGGAGGAAGAAATTTCTCTAGAAGTGATGGGGATTACATTAAAAGGGCCTTCTAGTAGTGAAATTCCGCAGCAGCTTCCAAAGGCCGAGAAGGAGGGGTTAGAAAAATGTTGGCTAAGGATCTATTAGTTGAGGAGAAGGTAGCCTACATGGAAGTAGTGATAAAACACTCTGCACTTTTTATTTTTGATTATGAACACATCATAGGTGTGACAACAATACAACATCACATTAATCTAAAAGAGGGAGCAAGGCCAGTGGTGCAGCGACTACGATGCTTGGGAGTAGTTCAACAAAACGCTCTACTCATTGAGGTGCAGTGACTTTTGAAGGCAAGTTTCATCTATCCAATAGGGGACTCAGAGTGGGTTTCACCTAGTGGTAACACCCAAGAAGAATGGAAAATGGAGGACTTGTGTGGATTACAAGCCGCTAAATGCTGCAACAAAGAGAGATCACTTTCCTCTTCCCTTTCAGGATGAAATACTCAACGAGGTGGCTGGGCATGAGAGATACACTGTTTGTGATGGGTATTGAGGTTATTTCTAGATCCGAATAGCTGAGGAGGATTAACAGAAGACCACCTTCATCACGCCTTGGGGGTGTTTTGCTTACAAAGTAATGCCATTTGGATTAACAAATGCCCCAGCTACCTTCCAACGATTCATGAATTATGTCTTCCAGCCATATTTTGGGAAATCCATCAGGGTCTTTATTGATGATTTTTGTATTTATAGTTCTAAGGCTCTACATCTAGGGAAGGTGGATGAAGGTTTCAATCGCCTCACACAAATGGGAGGCAGCTAAACCATGAGAAGTGTGGTATTGGTGAAAGCAATGTAACTTTGTTAGGGCATGTCGTAAGTGAGAGGGGCATTGAAGCAAATCCAAACAAAGTTAAGGCCCTATTGGCGGTGCCATCACCATCTTCTGTGAAGCAACTAACCTCTTTCATTCAGAAAGTGCGATATATGGGGCGGTTCATTCATCTCCTCTCCCAATTAGTATTTCCACTGCAACAGTTGACCCACTCTGAGGAGCTCCTGTAGAGTGACGAAAGCGAAGGATGCTTTTACGAGATGAAAAAGGCTCGCAGCACCCTTCCTATAATTTTATAGCCTTGCTGGGATCAAGAGTTTTTTGTCAACCCAAGTTTTGGGGAAGATGCTCTAAGGGCAGTACTAATACAAAAGGATGCTAAAACTGGCATGATGAGGCTAGTTTACTTTTCTAGCAGAGTAATGATATCATCAAAAACGAGGGTACAAGATGGTGGAGGTGATGGTTGTGTCTCTAATGTTTGTTGTAAGAAAGTTTTATCCTTATCTTCTCCCTAGGACATTCACAGTGATCACAATAGAAGAGCATTTTCCCTATACCTTACAGCACATGGATGTTTCAGCCAGAATCACTAAGTGGGTGATACAACTCCAAGAGTTTGACTACACCTTCAAGGTGGAGGACTCTACTCGAGCCTACCTAGCTGATTTGTTGACCCATAGATGCCATCAAAAGAAGGAAAAGGTGAAGGGAAAGGTAAAAGAGGAAACACCTCCTCTTGAGGAGCCGCAACGGGTGGAGAATGCCCATGCCCTCTACTTCGATGGGGCCTACAAGCGTATTAAAGACAGAGCAACAGCAGGAATAGTGGTGTTAAGTCCCAAGGTGACAAACTTTATGGAGAAGGTATTAGCTTGGAGGATGTCCAATTGGAGGATGTCCATTCTAACAATGAGGCAGAATATCAAGCCTTGCTTTTAGGTTTAAGGTGGTGTATCTCACATGGTGTCACTCGACTTAATGTTTTTGGGGATTCTATGCTAATTGTTAAGCAAATGAAATGAATCTAGGCTTGTAAAAATGATAACTTAGCAGTGAAAATGAGAGAAGCTAAAACTCTCATGAGGAATCTACAGAAAGCCCAAATCTATTTTGTGCCAAGGCGCACAAATGGGACGCAGATGCTCTAACAGCTGAAAATTTGAAAGAGGTAATGGTGGGCATCATTGCAGTAAAGCTTCCCTTGTTTCAGGGTAAGTTTCAACTACAAGATGTGCTTTATTTTCTTGAGCATGGTGAGGCACCTGCACATATGAGTAAGAGTGAGAAAAGGTGGCTGGCTACTAAGGCCACTAAATATTGGTTGATAAATGATGTGTTGTATTGCAAAGGAAAGGATGCAGTGCTTAGAAGGGTGCCAACAACAAAGGAGATTATGGATGTGATTAAGAGCTTCCATGAGGGGGTTTGTGGCAGACATTTTACTCAAGAAATAACTAGCAGGAAGATTCTCCAGGCCGGTTTTGTGTGGCCTAGTCTACATCGAGATGTGCAACATTGGTGCCGCACTTGTGATGATTGCCAAAAGGCCGGACCAAGGAAGCTAGTGCATGAGGAATAAAATTCCATAACTACATATGGCCCATTTGAGAAATGGGGGATTGATGCAATAGGGCCACTTCCACAAACTCAATCTAGTAAGAAATACATCATAATGGGTGTTGACTACATGACGAGGTGGACAGAGGCTTCAGCAACTAGTAGGATCACAGCCCAAGAAGTGGGAAAATTTGTGTTTGAAAACATTTGTTGCAGGTTTGACACACTTTTGGAGATTATCTCTGATCGAGGTCCTGGTTTTAGAGCGAATCTAGTATGGGAGCTAATGGAAAGGCTAAAAATCAAGCGCATGCATTCTACTGCCTACTACCCATAGTGCAATGGTTTGGTTGAAAAAGTGAATGGGCTGATTTGTAAGATAATTACCAAACAAGTACACATGCATCCCAAACACTGGGATAAAAAATTGAGTGCATCTCTTTGGGCCTACAAGACTTCATTCAAAACCTCACTTAGCTATACTCCATTTCACCTCATCTATGGCCAAGAGGCTTTGCTTCCTATAGAGGTGGAACTGGCCAATTTGCGTGTTTTAGTAGCCAGTCGAGAGAAGAATCTAGATAAGAAGTTAGAGGAAAGGATCTTGGATCTAGAGAGGCTGGAATTAAACAGAGAAGTAGCAGTCCAACACTATTCCATGCAGGCTGAAGAGAGGAGGAAAACATTTAATAAGAAGTTGGCTAGCAAACACATGAGGGAATGATCACTTGTGCTATGCTATGATAACCTCTTTGATAACAGGAAGGATGCTAAACTTGTGTTCAAGTGGGAAGGGCCATTCATGGTCATAAGAAGATATCCAAATGGTAGCTATAAGCTAGGTGACATGGATGGGAGAGTTCACAAGACAAGGGTAAATGGATGGTGACTCAAGTCTTATTTTCAAAGAAACAGGGACACTTTGGAGCAGTCATTTGATGAAGAGCCACCAATGAGGGGGTGCAGTCCTCCCTGCTCTATTGGACTATCATTAGCAAGCTAGAGACATGAATGCCTCTAGCCTAAGGGGAGGGCTAATGATCCGGGTTTTTTACAAACCGGATTTTTATCACAAAATTTGGCCAAAATCCCTATCAAGAGCCTTACTATATCACTTTGGATTTACTCTTCAAACACTAGGTATGCTACATTGCTTCTCGATTATGATAACTCTAGCAAATGGGGGAGGACAATGACAAGCACATGAGAGCACTCTAGAATACCCTCATGCTCGTCCATCTCTTTGAGGTAAGCTATGAGTGGGTTCTTTTATTATGTAGCATAATGGCAAGCTTCCTCTACCTCTTCTCCTAATGGCAAGCTTTCTCTACATCTTCTCCTCTTGTCTCCCTCTCTTCTCATCTTCTCATTCCATGAATACATAATGGAAAGCTTCCTCGAAAGCTTCCTCTACCTCTTCTCGTCTTGTCTGCCTCTCCTCTCATCTCTCTCTCTCTCATATTCTAATATGGTGTCTAGTACATATATTCTCTCTTGTGAGGTTGTGTCTTGGTTCTTTTGATTCTCTTTGAGAAAAGGGATGTCCTAGCCCATCCTCCCTTTGGCTAGGTGGTGCCCCTCTTTAGTTCTCTTAATGAGGATTGGAGGTTGGATAGGTAAGAGGCAACCCATTCATCATATCAGCCCTCAGCAGTCATTCATTCCCCTAGAATCAGCGGCCAATTTATTTGAGGTTCTGTAAGAGAATCTACTGAACTCCATCCCCGTCATCTAGGAATCTTCTTATCAAAGCCAATATAACCACTAACCAAGTGAGGGGGATGAGGGATAAAAATGGTAAGAGAGGAAAGAGGAATGTGATATTCTGACTTTATTTCCAATCTTCTCGACTTCTCACAATTAGATTTGGAGAATTCTAGACCATTAAATAGAGGAAGTCTTGAATAAAATAGTCTGAAGTTTGTAACTCGACACTTTCTAGGATTGATAGAGTCTGTAGACATCCTTCACAAAAGTCACCACACGAACGGAAGTCATGGGCCGTAAGTCACAACTGACTAAACAAATTTAAAACTTAGAAAGTAAGGAAATTTTAAAAGCGTAAAGCTTTAAAGAAAAGAAGAACATAATGACAAACAGGCCACCCCCCTCCTCCCCTCTTTTTTGACAAAAACGGCGCATAATTTCTCTCTCTTCTCCTAAATTTGTAGATGCTGAAATCATGAATGAAAGCCTGAATTCTCCTCCTCAATCACAACAGAAGACTCCAACAAGTTCGACGAGAGGCTTAGTTTGAAGCAAGATCATTCGAGAGCCAGGCGAATCAATCATGCCATCTTTGACAGCCTCTCTGGACCTTAAAGATCAGATCACCAACATTAGATTGCATCTTGAAAGCTTCTAGATTGCTAGATTGCCAAGATACCCTCCACAAAGAGCTCCTCTTCTTGGGCACAACCCTTTTTCTTCAATTTAATTATAAATATGGGGCATGAGGAGCCGTTGGGAGGCAACCTGAGTAAGAGAGGAGAGGCTCTTCTCAAGAGTATAGAGTAAGAGGGAGTGGGGCAAAAGGAGCGCAATGATGGGGATTCTCGTCACAAAGACAAGGAGGATAGTTTGTAGGCTCTTGAAATCGAATCCCCCATCCCTTTTATTCCCACTTCCCCGTGGAATCAAGACTCTACTCGATTTTTCTAAATTCCTAGTGATCACCATCCCCCATCAATGAAATTTCCATCAATCCAATTGTGACAACCCCAAGCTCTCTTGCCAAAATCCCCTCTACAATCTCACGATTAAAGACCATGGCCCCGAAGAAGAAAGTTATGAAGGTTGCAGAGGCAAGAGCTACCAATAATATTGCGGATACAACCACTACAAATGTAATGACGAGTATTGGAATCACAAACGAAGCTATGAATACCATCAACCAAGCACTCGTCAAAGATCCCCAAGTACAATATTTTGATAATAAAAGTAGCTAACAGGTCATTCCATGAGTTGGCAACAAAAAGCTGCATTCATAAAATAGGATTTTGTTTATTTTTTGTATAAAATATTTTAAAGGAATTCTTAACTACATATTCTAAGGGGTAATTTGAATTTGTATGAGATATACCAAGGAGAAGTACAAGGAAGATACTGTGTTCTTAAAAAGACTTAATGTTTTTTATTTGTACTGATCTAACGAAACCTTTGATGGATAAACACATACACTAATTCTTGGTATATAAAAGACCTTGAGATGAAATTGTCAAAATAATACTTTTAATAATAAAACTAACCAACATCTTTTTTTTTGCAAGCAAGGGCCCATGAAACTCCATTGAGAAAAGTCCATCAAGGGAGTTGTTCTCAAAAATAGAATTCTTGTTTAGATTCAATCCGAACTAGATCTCAAGGGAGGGGAATTCCGAGAAGATTATTGGAAGATATTGCCACTTACGTTAAGTTTTGCCTTGATATTATTATTTTTAGAAAGAAAAGATATGTCTTGGAAATAAATTTATTAAAAGTTTATGTATAATGCATTCGAAATAAGATTTTTGTGATTGTAAGTTAGGTATTAATCTTTCCTAAAATCATCAGGCTAAAAGATGGATGATCAGGTATAGATCACTGACTGAGGTAGTATTCTGATGAGCACAAAACAACGCGAGTGAGACGGTGTTCTTTGATGGCGCTAAACCTCCCCAAGGCCAGCGTGGATAAAACCTACTCAAGGGGTTTTCTTTTTTTTTGTTTTTGCATTAGTGAGTATAGAGCAATCATGACGTGAAAGGTCTTATCGTAGGGAACTCTAGTTGGTAGGAGGAGGTGAGGATACCATGGGGGCTCTGGTCATAAACTCCTTAGGCTCTTACGAACTACCAACTACCCTTCGAATTTAGATAGTATCATGAAGTTCCAATACTAGTTTAGAAACTGAATTTGGAGAGAATAATACCTTCCGGTTGACATCATTTCTAGCTAGAACAGAAAACATTGTAAATAGTTATTTTTCTTAAAGGAACTATTGAGAAGGGATTGCTTTACTCTGTCTTTGTGTTGTGGAATGAAAGCATGTTATGAATTTATATCAGGAGATAATCAAAGAAGCTGTTTTTTATATGTTGAATCTAAGGTGGTAGGTAATTAGCTAATTAAAAATACTCTCTCGAGGGAAGTGGGAGGATGGCGGATTTAGACCTATGGTTTTGTGGTCTCGGTGAGCTGCGAGCTTTCCTAAGAAGGAATAAAAATTACATTTTTAATAGACCATTAGAGATCAGAAAGTCTGACTTGCATCACTTTAGAACCATGGGCAGAAGGGATCGAAGTGCCACACTTCCCTTTGTCTCCCATTCTCTTTGAACCTAGTGCAATGCAAGTCTATTTCAATCAAAAAATTCTATAAGGAGTGGAAACTCGAACTACTGATACTAATCAACTGTTAGTAGTTGATTATACCAAAAACTCTCAGGTCGAATCCTTGGGAACGATCGAAACTTCTACTGGGGTTAGACTCAAGCGAGCCTAGTTAACAAACTCTGAGGGTTTTCATCAAATCCTAGACGGCATTTTCTAGGATATCTCTTGATGGGCTACTAAGAACGTACCGACGAGGAAGTGGCTTGGGCAAGCACGTTATAAGGAACAAGTAAGAGAGGATGAAGGGATGGGTAAGCAAAGTCATAAAATGAAGAATTAGATAAAGATGGATTAGTTGAGAATTTAGGAGAATCTGTTAAAAAGGATGTCAATAAGTATGCTAGAAAAGTGAAAAGAATAGCTATGGATGGGAAAGGACAAGAAGAAGGAGGGGAAAAAACATGATCCTCAATAAAAGAACAAGTGAAAATAGGGATATGAGGAGCACCTTGGGGTTGAAATAGAAGGGATAAAATAACATCTGGATTAGATTGATAAAGTAAAAGATAGGTTTCATATCTATGGGCCATCTTCTGAGATAATAAGATAAACAAGGCACTGATAGACCTAAGATAGATCTATGACGATAAGATTCAAAGAAAGATGAATCAAAAGGAGGTTGTTGGAAAGATGGGCTAAGAAGTCCACCCTTAGGTGATTAGTATTTTGCACATGAGTAGAAGCTTTGTTTTGATGCTAATTCAAAATCACAGAATCAATCATGATATGCCAAGAAGTCTCAAGACAATCAGCCACTTTGGAGGAATATGTATGGAATATCTAGTCTATCTGCAGCTCCAAATGTTTGACATACAAAACATCTTGTAATACTACATCCCCTACATACCAAGCCGAGTCTTTATCATCTGGGATCAACAAGTCATGTCATAAATACATGTAAGACATAAGCATGGTATTTGTAGTCACAGAATCCTCAAAAACCATTTTGATCACTTCAATCAACAAATCAGAGGACCAAGCTTCACTCCAACCATCCTTTGGAAGAGGCAAATTCATCATGGAAAACTTAATATAAAATGCCAACTCAGGTTGTTGATAATGCACAAAGAAGGAGTGATCTGGAGGAACAAACTCTTGGAACTGCTTAATGAAGACCACAACAAGTCCATTCTTGATTGAAGCCTTCCACCTTGGCTTGGAGTAAATCACATAATGTGGCATTTCTTTGAAGGAAGTCTAAATCCGCAAGGGATAAGGAAGGAACTTGCTGCACAGAAAGACTCTGTGAAGCAAACCGAGACTGAGTCAATTGTTCCTTAAGCTATTGAATTTGAGTATTGCTCTAGTCTAGGATAGTATTAGTTGACTTGAGCCATTTTGTTTAGGTACATATCAAAGCTTTTAGTTCTTGAGCCTCCTTCAACAACCTATCCCTCTTTTTAGTCACTCTAACAACTTGGGATTTAGTCTCTGCCACAACTGAGCTTGCAAAGTAGAGATCTCCTCTTTCTAGACATCAATGACCTTAGTTTGTTGCTCTATCTATATACAGAGGTCATAAATTTTTTCTTGGGCAGAGACTAACTCAGTATTAGCTTTATTCAACTCCTCCTTGGATTGTTGAACCTCTTCATAAGAAGAAGAATAGAGCTATTGGATACAAGCAGTAAACTGAGAGTTCAATCAAGCTCTGGATGTCTTTGCACAAAAAGGGAATTGCATCTCCTATCACTAGACATCGCACAGAGGGAATGGAAATATCTAGAGTATCATCTCTATGTGCTCTGAAAAGACTTGGGATTGTAAGGAAAGCAGGAAGCTGACTGCAAGATTGAATAAAAATTGAAACTGGAGGAGTGGAAACTTGTACTGATTCAACCACTCGCTTAAGATGGTTCCCCTAAATGACTATCTGAGGGGAAGGATCAGTATCCTCAATGATAATATCATCATATTCAGTAGGAGAAGGAGGAACCTCTAGAGGATCAACTGGTAGTGTGGGAATTTCCTTCGCAGGGGTAGCATATGTTAGGAAAACAAAAAGGTAAGAACCAAATGTGACATTAGTCACATTACCCCTTATGGCTCTGATAAAGTGCTGATCCATGTTAGCTAGGAGATACGAACTTCAATCAATGGTGATACATTTTAGCACATCATGCGGGAAGTTGTAAATAACTCCTTCAAAAGATAATTAGAAGGGGTTTTGGCATGCATAAACCTGTCCTAAAGGAACTGGCACAATTGCTTCCAGATAGGATTGGAAATCATGGACACACTAACTCCTGAAGTAGTGATAACTCTCTTAGGATCCAAGACATCCTGGGTATGCTTTAGAATATCCTCATTAGAAAACAATTGATGGGCAGTAGGAAAACGTTCCCCATGGTGGTATGGTAAAAAAGAGCTTTGCCCAGGCTCTTAGACATTATGTGGATAACTGTACTACGAACATGAACACACCTCTTATTGTAAGAGGCTAAAAATTGATCACACATATCTGAATCATTTGGGATAAGTGGCAATGGAAGTGTCACAAATTTGGATAACCTAGCCTTAGCAATAAGGTCCCAATCTAGCAATAGTGGATAATCATGCGACATCAAGGGAACATACAGGATCGGGGGAGGAGTATGAGGTGCCATTCAAATGGTTCACACACACACCACACTCACACACAAAAAATCACAAGGAATGCATGCAAAACAACAAAATAACAACACATAAGATATCGACAATAAAAAACCCACATGGACTTGACCGACTGACTGGCCACCCCAAGCAATCCACATCTTAGAAAAATTTCCGCATGACCTCTATACCTATGCGAGTGAAAGCTTCATGCTATGCATACAAACATGCACCCAATATCCCTGTATCACAAGTAATCTAAATAAAATATAATCAATTTATACAGATTCCCTAACTCCAATCAAATGACCAATGAAAAATTGGACTAATCTAAACCAAAAACGACTGATAACCAAACCTCAACTGACTAAGATGGTCAATACGGACTAAGACTAACAACCATGTCACCCACCCCCACATAATGCTTCATTGAAAAACGAAATTGTGCAATGTGAGGGAAAAGGGAAATTTTAATTGAATGTTCATTTTACAAATTAATTAACAAGGAGTGAACTTTTATTAGGTGATAAACCTTAATAAGAAAACAACCGTTTATTTTATCCATTAAAAACACTTATTAAGTTTTACGGTGCTTGTTAAGGTCCCGGGACTACGTCCCAACTCACCATCTCTAAATGCAAGTTCATTTTTTACAAATTAATGTGTATAACACTTTTTTGTTAGTGCGTGCACTTGTGACGATTGGTTCATTTAATTATAAATTAAAAAGGTATGTTTGGTACACAAAGTGCATGCTACATGAATGGATGATTTATTTTAATTAATTAAAATGTGTGTTCAAAGTAAATGAGAGTGAAAAATGTGGTCAATTGGTTCCTTTTTAATAATTAATTGTGATATTTGGTGCAAAAAGGGAAATCAAGAGAGGGACTTGGAGGAGGGTGTGAATGCAAATGAATCTGAATGTGCACAAAAAACAATTGATAGGAGGAGAAAGGAGCACTATCACGATTGAGTCCAAAATACATTTTGGCTAGCTGAAAAAATTTCGGCATAAGCAAAAATGCCACAACCCATTTGTATTTTGTTTGTATTATTTTGTTTTTTTTTATATTTCTATTTAATTTTATTTGAATGTTCTTGGTTTGGTTTTTATTGTTTGTGTTGTTTTTTTTAATTGTTTATTTTTGTTATATATATGTATATATGTATGTATGTATACACACACACACACACACATATGTATGTATGTATGTATGTATGTATGTATGTATGTATGTACACACACACACACACAACATGTATACATACAAACAATCAACAAGACAAAGTTAAAAAAACAATCATGGAAATTTATCGATTTTTTCTAAAAATTTGTAAATTTCTACTAATTTTGTGACTTTTATGCTTTGTAATGGATTTTTTAGGATTTTATAAGATTTTTATATTTTAAGTTATTTTTAATTTATATTTTAAACTAATTTTCATCATCAAATTTTTCAAAAAATCAAATTTGGTTTGCTATTTTTATGTAATTTTTAATGATTTATTTTTAATATTTATTATTTTTGTTTAATTTTTTAATGTTTTTCACAATTAATAAATACGAAAATGTGTGTACCTAGGTTTGGACTGCGTGTGAATAGCAACCAATGCGTTACCGCACGGACAAGAGCGCATGCGTATCCTTGCGCATAAACGGCTGCTAACACTAACACATGCTCGTGAACACCAAAACCCCGCACGCAAATGGGCATGATGAAACCAACACGTGAACGTTGCACGGCAAAGAGGGAAGAATAAGTGGGGAGATGGTAAAAATAAATGTTGGGGGGTAGGGGTAAAGTGCTTGAGGGGGTTAATGGGGAGGGTAGGGGGGGATTAATGTTTGTTTGTGGGGGGGGGGGGGGGGGGGGGGGATGAATTAGGGGTAGGAGGGTAAGTGTGGGATTGTAGGGGGCATTTATGGGTGGGCGGGTAGGACAGGGATGGGGTGGGGAAGGAGGGCGAGGAGGGAAGCACAACGGTAAGCACACGGTGGTGGCGCCACGATGAGCAAGGAGCGGCGGGCACTGGCGGCAAGAAGAGGGTAGTGACGGCATGCGACATGTACGTACAGTGCCGTTGCAAGGCAGCAAGGAAGGTGGTCCTAGCAGGCGCTGCAAGGCAAGGGAGGGGAGGGGAAGAGATTGGAGAAGGATAGAGGAGGAGAGGGAGGAGGTAGGGGAGGAGAAGGAGGGAGGAAGGAGGGAGGAGGATGGCAAGAAGGAGAAGGAGAAGGTGAGGGAGGAGGAGAAGGTGCGAGAGAGGTAGAGATGGAGGGAGAATAAGAGAGAGAGAGAGAGAGAGAGAGAGAGAGAGAGAGAGAGAGAGAGAGGGGGTCAGGGTGGCGGTTGGGAGAAGGGATTTTTTAATTGTTTTTTAAAGTAAAATTTTTATATTGTGGGTTATTTTTCTTAAATGAAAAAAAATGTAAAGTAGGTCCCCCCATCGTCCCGTGCACAAACACAGGTGGGGGGTAAAAAAAATTTGCACCAACAATGGCTTGGGACGGGTAAGAATCCAAATGACGGAATGCCTCACGATAAAAGTTCGACATGCACATTGAGGTAAAAATTGGCCATTGATGCGACATTCAGGGTAAAAATGTAAATATTGAACGAAAAATTTAATCCAGAGAAATCCAGGCATCTGATGAAGATGCTGTAAAAAGAAAATTGGGCAAGGCGACAGGGGGAATGAATGGACAATGCATAGACACGTTTATCAACAAAAAGGGAGTTTCACGTAGAAAAATATAAAAAACTGGCTACGAAAACTCACATGAAAATTAATTTCTCAAAATCCGTCAATCGAAACAAAATGCAAAAAAAAAAAGAAAAAGCATCCGTAATTTCAGATAGGCTTATCATGTCAGAACACAATTCAGACAAGAATAGAACCTGTTCATATGGGAAAAATGGTAAAATAAAACCCAAAAACAGAATTGAAAATTAATAAAAATAAATCCGAAAGTAGGAATGAAATGCAAGAGGAAGGAAAAATGTGCGTAGAAAATGGGAGGGGGCTATCTAGTTGGAACAAGGTTTTGATGGTAAATGGGGGGGGTTCATATGGAAAAAACAGTAAAAACACACTTGAAAATCTTTAAAAAAAATAATTCCCAACAATTTGTAAATCGGAACAAGGGTCAAAAAAAAGAAAAAATGTCTAAGGAATGGTGAAGGAAAGGGCTATCAAGTCAAAATGTGATTTCAGAGTGTAAGAAATGAGCGTTCACATGGAAAAAATAGGAAAAACGAGCACAAAAACACATGAAAAATTTAATAACACAAAATCGATGGGTCGGAATATGATCGAGAAAAAAGAAAAATTGAAGAAAAATTGTGCAAGGGTGCATGTCAGAAAAGGTTATCAAATCAGAGTTGCATTCCAAGGCGAATAGGGCAGGTTCACATGGAAAAAGAGCAAAAATGCATAAGGAAACACAATTAAAAATCAGTAACAAAAAATCAGATGGACAGAATGAAGGGGAGGAAAAGAGGAAGATGTCCGGGGGGGCTAATAGCTTGAGGCTATTTAAACAAATGGCATTTTGACAAGAAAAAGCATGTTCACATGGAAAAAATAGAAAACTTCATGCATCGAAAAGAGAGTCTGGAAAAAGAAAAAGTGTTCAAAACAAAGGGAAGATTAGGGCTATCACATAAAATTGCAGTTTTGATGCAAAAAAGGCACGTTTGCATGGGAACACGTTCTTATCGTGTAAAATTCGTCAAAAACTAATAGCTCATAAACCATGGCTCAAAACTGAGGGCCATAAAAAGAAAAAGTGGCTAGTTCAAAGGGACGAACAGGGCTATAGGATCAAATTGCAATTTCGGTGAATGTAGGGTGTGTTCTCATGGAAAAGTGATAAAACAAAGAATAAAGATAGATGGACACGGAACCGCCCCAAGGACAAGGTGAAAAGAGGATGGTTGGGTGGGGAAGGGAACCCATCAAGGAAAAATCAAGACATGGTATATATGAATGATCAAATAGAGGTGTTTTCATGTGGGTATGCAAAGTAGAAGTGCAGGGACGCGTCCCCACAGTTAAGACCTTACTGTGAGGAGGCAGTACTAAGAAACATAAATCTAGAACTTGACAACAAATTGGACTCTAACATCCCAACACTTAAAACAAGACCGACAAGCAAAAGAAGTAGGGTTAGAAAAACTCGACCCGATTTGTAGATGGTCAAGGTGAACCATCGCGCTGAGACGTGAAGGGTCCTAGTTGTCACAGTAGGAGGTACCGTAGCTTGTCACATCACACTCGTTCATCTCGGACCATGTAGCAACACCCAGGGAGATAGCGTTGTTGATGAAGAGTTGGTTAAGTTGTCGATGGTGAGGAATACAACAGTCACCTCAACAATCGCTCATGTGACGATGATATATCATGCACTCACCCCATAACTCACGTCACTCGATGGATAATAATTGAAACCCATATCTCACACTCAGTTGAGAAATCGACAAGAGGGATGGTTCAGAGGGAGTATGCCAGTGTGCACACTTGATGGTGCATTAGTGCATCCCAACCATCTAGCATAGGTTCAAGAAGGAAGGCCAAGGAGCCTTATCGTGCAGTGCACCAAACAGAGTGAGGTGTGTATTGATTATGGAGGCCCGTCCCTTGTGTGCATAGGGAAACGAGAATATACCTAACACCATTGTCATAACATCCCTCAAACCTCACCTTTCAATAATTGATTGAAGAGAACACCAGTCACACTCAACCCCCCTTTGTCTCACGTTCTGTTCATAAATATAGGAGGGCAACCTGTTCCTAAACCCTATTGATGTAATCCTCACTGTCACTTGTGCAAAGGTTGTATGCCTTGTGCACAATTGATGGTGTGCTGGCATACGGTGCGAGAAAGAAGGCCAAGGAGCCTTATAGTGCCATGCACAGGAACAAATTATGCTTTCTGCATTGAGAGGCCCATCCCATACATGCAACACTTCATTCACACATCTCACCTCTCATTTGAATAAAAAAGGGCAAGGACTGGTCACTCACCTCACCCTCTATCTTACGCTCATTTGATAAATACAAAGGGTAGCCCACACTCACATCCCCATCCGGTTAGGATGAAAGCTCACATCACTCAAGGGATTGTCGAGGAAGATTGACTTTGTCCGGTTGATGATGTCAATTTGCATTGGTTGATGAAGAGGCATACCCAGAGAGATAGCCAACAAGTCTAGAACTTGGATTGCATATTGGAAATGTCGTATGCTGTAGGAGTCAAAGGCATTGATGAAGTTATAGAATACAGCACACCAAGGGAGGTGGCTTTGGAACTACATATCCTGGAAGATCGACTAATGATTCAACTATCCTGGACTGCGGGGTGTTACCACCTTTTCCACAGCCAGTTTCCCACCCAGGGGTGTTTGCCACCTTTTCTTGAAATGGGGCTTGTTATGATAGGGAAGTCCTTCCTTTTCTCCCATAATAGCTTTTTCTTCTTCTTCTTCTTCTTCTTCTCTCTCTCTCTCTCTCTCTCTCTCTCTCTCTCTCTCTCTCTCTCTCTCTCTCTCTCTCTCTCTCTCTCTCTCTCTCTCTCTCTCTCTCTCTCTCTCTCTCTCTCTCTTTTCTTTTTCCCTACTCTCGAGGGTGTTTCCACCTTTTCTCGAAGAATAAGTCGGCATGACAGGGACCGAAGTCCTTTTCTCTCATGACCAATATATATTTATGTATTTCTTTCTTTTTCTTTTGTCTTATTTTTAAAGAGGAAAATGGCAAAAGTACCATGTATCAGAACCATCCTCACCGCCTCTACTAGAGTAAATGAGAAATGAACAAAATAGGTGTGGGAGACTACAATGAGAGGCTAGTAGAACGAGGCCACTCCATCAAGATAAGCAGAAGGGCATAAGGAATGAAGGGGCTATCGGCGTTGATTTTCAGGATCCCCATGGAGGGTAATACTTCTTTAGGCAATAGCCATTAATTAAGAAGGGATTATCAAAGGCATCAATTGCCTGCACTTGGACAAATTCATTAGGATTGACAGCAAGTACCTTATAGGGGCCCATCCAATGTTGTTGAAGCTTGCCTGTAAATTTTTCAAAACGTGAATCATTAGCAAGGACTAAGTCACTATCCCTTGCGCTTTCAAAGCACTCCTCCATATGTTCCCAATGCTCACGGATTAGGCTATAGACAAAAAAGTCATCTAGGTATATCTCAATGAAATCATGAAGTTGGTTTTAGAATGCGGTCATCATCACTCGTTAGAAGGTAGCATGAGTGTTATAGAGTCAAAACAGCATCACTCTGTAAGCATAGGTTTCCCATTTTGTTGTGAAGGTTATTTTGGATTGATCTTCTTATGTGATTTGGACGTGGTTCTATATTCTAAATCCATCCGAGAGGGAATAAGGCTCATGGCCTGCCACTGTGTGTCCAACAGTTGGTCTGTGAAAGGGATAGGGAAATGATCCTTCTTAGCCTTGGAGTTCAACTTTCTGAAGTCCACATATATTCACAACTTTCCATTCTTCTTGGATACTACCATGATGGGAAAAACCCATTCACTATTAGCCACTAGATAGATAAACTCGGCTTCAAAGAGCTTCAGCAATTTGGCTTTCACTAAGAGTGAGTAATTTGGATTCATGCGCCTCTGTCTTTGCCTCACTGGCTTGGCATCAGACTCATGCTCTACCTTGGAGGCCTATGGTGGCTTTCCAAATGTTTGATTCAACATGAATGTCCCATTTGGGTGAAATTTTAAGACTGCCTAGCAGTATATTGGCATGTGAAGGATACCATGGCTACCATTGGCATTGTTTTGGTGCCACCCAGATTGTGTGCTATCAATGGGAATCTACTACAAGAAAATCTTTCTTGTATCATAAACAAGCATGCTTTTCATAAATCAATCAACCACAACATGAAAACCAACACAAATCTTCACACAGCATCATACAACAATTCTCCCAGGGATTTATCACAATAAAACTTCAGCACATTCTTCATATTCTTCATCAAAAGAATAAGAGAACATAAAGAAATTCTCCTGTTTGCATGGAAATCATCACATAGTATTCATCTTCAACAGTTTCATAATCTTCATAGTCTCTCTCATGATCTCTCACTCATAGATACATTGTTTTTCATCAAAATTGGCTATCTCTCACTCTCACACACACACACACACACACACACACACACACACTCTCTCTCTCTCTCTCTCTCTCTCTCTCTCTCTCTCTCTCTCTCTCTCTCTCTCTCTCTCTCTCTCTCTCTCTCTCTCTCTCTCTCTCTCTCTCTCTCTCTCTCTCTCTCACATACATGCTCTTTCTCAATAATATATTAGAATCATGGAGAATAAGCATCCATAATGTCTCTTTGGTCATGGATACCCCTCCCAAGAGAGGTATGTCTGATATGAAAGTCACCATAGCCACTACAGTGTCCTTTCGTAGCTCAACAATTTCACTGTCACTTCAGTCTTTACTTGAGACTTCAACACCTACTTTTTCCACTTCTTTGTGCTATTTTGAACTTGTATTCATCTCTTTCCAATGTTAGAAAAATTCCCCAAGCTACACATTCATCCCCAGAATGCTTATAGAGGCATACCACAGAACAGAAATAGGACAGAGACAGAGGCTCTACAAAAGGTCAATAGAGGGTCTAGTAGTACCATATAGAAGGTCATTAGAAAGCCTTTAGCTCAACTAAAACCATTCAAAACCATCAAGAATCATTCAATAAGCTTCCAAACATTCTCAAACTCCATCAATCATCATTCCATACTCTCATACAGAAGGAAAACTTAACAAAACAAAAGCTAAACAAACTCAATCAGAACCAATCAGACACTATAAGAACATCATCAGAACATGTCAGAACATATCTCCTCTAAAAACTATCATTAGCTTCTAAAACCTATTCAACCTTATCCAAAATACTCCTAAACACTTTCAAATCAACTAATAAACATATAAAATCAATCGAAAACCAACCATTCAGTCCACAAAAATAACAAAATCCAGCTAAAAAATCAAGTCATTTCAATAGTCAATAGTGTATAAACTTCTTTGCCATGCATCCATTCTTTTTTGGGATTGAATTGGGTGCCTTTGCATGCCATTGATTTTCTTGTGGATAATTGAGTCACTTTCTGTGCAAGTGTCTTAATCAAGTGGATATAAATGATGCCCTTATGATAGATGCAAACATTTGGATGAGGAGTTGAAGGATGGTGAAACACCTATGTAGAGGGCTATGGATAAGCGTAAACAACCCATGCACAAATGTAATTAGCTAGCACTTATTGATCATCCCAAGGACATGCGGATATGCCTTGGTTTTGATCGTAAAGGCATGATGATCACCCAATGGGATCATAGATACCTTTGTTCAGCCTCAACGAATGGAAGGAGCCCTTCCTTTTTGAAATTCTACTCCCAGGTAGAATGTTTTTGCAGTTCTAGTGGATTTCTTGGATGATGGGATTCTTGAGGCATTGGCATAGAAATTTCAAGCACGGTGTGAGTAGCCTCATCCCTAATTTTTTGGTTTTAGATATGTGGATTGCCACTTGGAATGTGCATGGGATTTTTTACTATAGTAAATAGCATGACATGTGTATTTTGCATGAGAACTGTTGGGATGTGTTGTGTGATCTTGAGCACAAAAGTCATTATGATGCTAGTCATATTTTGGATTGTCATGGTTTTCATCTTTTTTATGTTGATAGTAAGGCAAATGCAGTACTCGAGTGTCCTTATGGTGGTGCATGAGAAATTCTAGTTGGTGCTCATTAAGAATGATGTCCATGGAAATTTTCTAGTGGTTGAAATTGTTTTTGAAGGGCATGTTTTATGGTGGCTAGTTGGCCTTTATGTGACCAATAACTCATTATAGCATTAGGCCTTGTGGAACTACCTTGATGATTCTCTATCTCTGTGTAGACCAAGTTTGCTTACGGGAAATTTTAACATGTGCATTGACTCTTCCTAGTCTATTTCAGAGCACTCTTTAATGGATACCCTAGAAAGCCAAGCTTGGAATGTTGTTATGGACATTCTCAAATAGGATATTTATTCATGGATTTCTCCATCAACTTTGGGTTTACATTTTACTCATCCCAATACTTGGCCACATGGTCTCGATTGGATTGTGTTTATGCTATGCAAGGGGATTTCTTTTTACTCTAAAATTTTGGATGTAAGTGTCACAGAAATATATCTTATCATATCATTCTCCTCTACATCTTGATATGAATAGGGAGGTTGTGGATGCTTTCATGTTAAAAGGTATATATGGTGCTAGAGGCACATGTAACTGAATCCCATAAGCAAAGTATAAGGAGTGTGTCCAAGCCAAAAGGTGATTAAATAATGTACTTCCTTGAAAATCAATCAAGTCTCTTTCATGCCACTATGTTTTCATGCTTGTTCTCTTTCCCCAATAGCCTACTCTTATCTTCTTGCTCAACCATGTTTTTCAACATGGTATTAGAGCCTCTTTCCTAGAGGTTATGAGGTGGTGGGAGATTCTATAGTTGCAACTCAAAGTCCTAAAAGCTCAATCATTAGATGTGCTACTATTCAAGAAGATCCTAGAGTGGAGTTTGGAAGTTGGGAGTTGCAAGCTCATTGGAGAAGGCCAGTATCCTTGAGTATAGCTCTTTGTTGTGTTTATTATCAATTTCACTATATTTCTCTATCAAGAAGAAGAAAAAATTAGCCATTGTAATACTTCTAGAAGTTTTGGTGGTGGCCAAGTTGCTTCAATAAGTAGAGGGTTTGCTTTCACCAAAGAAGCGAGGGAACAACTTGTGTCATTAGTTAGGGGGCTACTTATCTAAACAAGTAAGGGCCATGCTTACTATATCATCATAGACAGAGATAGAGAAGAGAAGAAAAAGCGATGAGAGAGTAGTTGGTTGCTAATCTATGGTCAATCGATTGCTGTAAGAGGAGGTGTTTATCAAAATCAACACAATCATTGCACATAAAGGCTTGGCATGTTCACGTTGATTAGAAAGACGACGGCATGTTCTTCTTGGTTGTTCCTTCTTTAACCTATTGCTAAGGTTTAAGGAAACCCCTTTCACACGTCACTCTTCCAAACAGGTTTGCTTGAGCCCTTATTCACACTATTGTTGGGATGAACTAGATAAATGAAAATTGCATTCGCACTGCAGATGTACTAAACCGATATGTGTATAAAAGGAATGTTCACACTCTTCTAAATTTGAACCCAAGTATTGTATCAAAGCATTAAAGGCTATTTGTTGTAGGATTTCTGAAATTGCCTAAACCCCTTTATATCTCCCTATAAAAAAATTGCATCTCTTCTGTATGGAGGTAGACATTGCCATGTGAGTTACCAATAAGATCTCTCCATTCACAAAATGTCAGAAATTGAAGTAGTGAAAAATTCAAAGGCAATGATTTCCACATTTGGAAAGTAAAAACCATGTATCATATGATGAGGAAAGGCCTTAGGGAGATTTTTGAAGATCCCGAAGATCCTAATGAGCCAATGTGGAAGAAAAAAATAACAAATCTCTCGAGACAATTGCTTAGGGTATGTCTAATGATGCCCTAAATCACATTTAAGGAATTAAAAGTGCAAAGGAGGCATGGAATGAGCTATATAAGATATTCGAATCTCAAGCAAACAACTCTAAGATTAATATATATTATAACTTTTCAAGCTTGATCTAAACCAATATGAATCCCTAACACCATTAATAATAAATTTAAAAGTTTGCATGTGTAGCTATCTTCAATAGGCAAAGATGTAGAAGAGGATGGAGCAATTATAGTACTACTCGATAGTGTAGACAAACCCAGCAAAGGGAATGAACAAGTGGTTGCAATACTAAGAAATGTGCTAGATAGAAAGCTTAGTTCAGTGGAAGTTGCTTTGCATGAGCAAGAAGGTAAACTTGAGGAGAAAAGCCCAAGACTCACTCTATATCGGGTCCATAGTACCACACTTTACAGCAAAGGTTCTTCTTCAAGAATTATTTGTAGGATTTGCGAAATCGACATAAGAAACAAGAATGTTGGAACAAAGGAAAGTCAAAGTGTAAGAACTACAATAAGTTTGGACACACTGAGAAAGAATATTGGAGCCAAAAAGTAAATTTTGTAAAGAAACAAACTCTAAGGAATATCATGAAACTCTTTTCTAAGTGGTAATTTTCTTGCACTTTTGTTTGACACTCCATAGGTTAGATGCCTTGGATGCATTTAGGGGGGCACCTACACTCTTACATGCATTGGTCTATAGAATGAGCAAGCACCAAGGAGATGGGGTGTTATAGTATATGTATAGTGTTAAAGGAATATGTGCTAGAGGCACATGTAACTGAATCCCATATTGCATGAACTTATTTAGTATTTTCAATTGCAGTCTTATTAAAAAGCTTAGATTCACGACATGATAAATGATCATCAAGACAATTCTTGTTAGACTCATAAATTTTTTTGAGCTTTGTATGCATCCCTTGTGTAGGAAAATATGATGAGGTTGCAAAATGCAAATGGTCACATAGTCACGGACCCTTGATCCATTGTATATATGTGTTGGGACTACTTTTTGAATCTTTTAGATTCACAACAGGCATGTTCTCCTCAGGTAGTCATGAACCTGTAGTCTTTTGTACCTTGGTTAAAAGTCAAGTTCCCCACGACATGCAAGACACCTTGGAGGTTGATATCTATGAGGGTGAAGTTATGGAAGTTTTTTTGCATTTTCCTAATGATAAAATCCCTAGTTGGGATGGTATTACCAATAAATTCTTTGAAACATATGCATCTCTTTTGGCAAAACCATTGTCAGCCATGTGTTAGCAAGTTTGGGTTTCTAGCATCCTATGTTTATTATGGAAAGAAGGGGTAATTAAGTTGATTCCTAAAGTTCCCTCCTCTTCAAACCTTATGCGTTAAATATCACTTTCTTTGATGGACACTATATGTAATATCTTTGCAAAAGTATTGGAAATTTTTCTTCATAAACACCTGCCTATTTGGTGCATCCTCATCAATATGGTTTCATTAAGGGTAGAAACATTTTGCACAATACCTTGAATGCACAAATGGCTATAGATTATGTGTGACACATAGAACACGAGGTTATTTTGGTATAGTTGGATTTGGAAAAGGCCTTTGATTTCTTCCAATGGTCTTTTCTTATCGCAGATCTTATACAAGCCATGGGTTTTGGGCCTTGTATGTCCAGGTTGATTTGTACCATGAGTACGGATCGGTGGGTCCACTCCTTTTTGCACTTGCTACTCATCCCATTCTTTGTATCTTATCACATCCTATTGATACAAGATAGTTGGCAAATTTATTTCTCTTTGAACCAACATTTTGTTCACCAACATTGGCTGATGATACATTCATGGTTCTAAAAGTACATAAATCTAACCTTCACAAAGCTTTAGATATTTGGGAATTGTTTGGACATGCATCATGTCTTTGTATTAATGCTCCAAATCCTCCCTTATTGCTCAAATTTGCTAGCTTTGGGGTGGTAGGGTGTGATTGTTCAACAAGGAGACATTTTAAGGTGTGGATATGCAGCCAAGAATCTTGCTAAAATGGATATCACAAAAATTGAAAACCAAGTTTGTTTACTAGAGATCTTTTAAAGATTGTTTTGCTGAAGATTTACCACCTGGACTACCTCCTTCACGTCCTGAAGATCACAAAATAGATTTAATTCCTAGTACACAACCACCATGTAAAGCACCATATAGACATAACCAGATTGAACAGAAAGAAATTCAAAATCAAGTTGAGGAATTATTAAATCGAGGATTAATTAGACCTAGTAGTTCTCCATTTGGCGCACCTATTTTATTGGTAAAGAATAAGAATAATACTTATTGCATGTGCATTGATTATCGTGCCCTAAATAAAATTACTGTAAAGAATAGATATCCAATTCCTAGGGTAGATGATCTTATGGATAAACTACAAGGTTTTGCCATATTTAGTAAGATAGATCTTAAATCTGGTTATCATCAAGTGAGATTAGATAAATCTGATATATTCAAAACTGCATTTAGAACACAATTTGGACATTATAAATTTCTAGTGATGCCTTTTGGATTGACTAATGCACCTACTACATTTAGTAGAATGATGAATCGCATATTTTTGAAATATCAGCATTGTGTTATAGTATTCTTTGATGATCTTGGTATTCAGTAAAAATGAGAAAGAGCATTATGAACATCTATCTTTGATTTTCAAGTTGTTGAAAGATAATGAATTGTATGCTAATCCAGAAAAGAGTGAGTTCTTTCAAACAAAAATTGAATATCTAGGTCATATTGTGTCATCACAAGGTATTAAGGTTGACCCTAAGAAGATAGAAGCAATATTAAACTGGCCCATACCCAAAAATGTGCATGAGTTACGTTCTTTTCTTGGTCTTGCTAGTTTTTATAGGAAGTCTGTTCAAAATTTTTCATTACTTGCCTTGCCTTTGACTAAACTTTTAAAGAAAGGTATTGTTTATCATTGGTCTGATAATCAACAAAAATCTTTTGATTTATTGAAACATACATTAACCCATGCTCCTGTATTACAACTACCTGATTTCAATAGACCATTCTTTTTAGTAGTTACTGATGCTAGCGGATCTAGAATAGGAGCTGTACTTATGCAAGATAATCATCCCATAGCCTACTCTAGTTGTAAATTGAAACCATCTGAGCTTAAATATTCTACTTATGATAAAGAATTGTTAGCTGTAGTACAAGCTTTAAGACAATGGAAACATTACTTAATGGGTTCTGAGTTTATGATTAAGACTGACCCAACAAAGCATTAAACATCTCCTTAGTCTACCCCAAATCTCTGACCGACATATCAAATGGGCAGCTTTCATTCAGAGTTTTCATTCCCTTATCCAATATCAACCAGGAAAAGAGAATGTAGTAGCTGATGCTTTAAGTAGAAGACCGACCATTCATAATATCTCTGTCATATCATTTGATTCTTTAATCCCTATGAAAGATACTTATAATCAGGACATTACTTTTCAATCTAATTGGAATAAATTAGTTGGAAATAACTGGATTCCTATTGATTCACTATCTTACAATGATGGATTCATGTTTTATAAAAAGAGATTATGTGTTACAATTCCATTTAGATCTTTTGATTTGAATGAGATTCATTGTCCTCCATATCAAGGTCATAGAGGTATTATATCTACTTTACGTACATTGACTGAAGATTTTTATTGGCCACATATGGACACTGATGTATCTAACTTTGTTTTTGAATGTTTAGTTTGTCAAAGAGTTAAGAGACATCATGGTAAACAGTATGGTTTACTAATGCCTTTATCTATTCCATCAAGACCATGGAAACAGATTTCTATGGATTTTATTAATGGTTTACCTAACACTAAAGCTAATCATGATATGATTTGGACTATTGTAGATAGGTTTAGTAAACAAGCATATTTCATTCAATGCAAGAAAACTTTAACAGCATCTCAAGCAGCTCAGTTGTTTTTGAAAATTGTTTTTACTAATCATGGATTACCAAAAGTTATTATTTCTGATCGTGATTCTAGATTCTGTAATAATTTTTTGATTACTTTGTTTGCTAACCTAGGAACAAAGATTGATTTCTCATCTGCATTTCATCCTGAAACTAATGGTCAAACAGAAGCCACTAACAGTACTATTTTAGATCTTTTACGTGCTTACACTATTTCTAAACCACAGACATGGGATACACATCTACATTTACTTCAGTTTGCATATAACAATACACCACACACCGCTACAAAGAAAGCACCGTTTGAAGTTATTTATGGTTATAGATTGTCTACACCTATTGCATCTTTATCAAATAGAATTCAGAGTGCTGATGATATTGCTAATATGCACGCTACTACTTTTTATGAAGTTAAAGATATGATTGCCAAAGCCCAGCAATCATATACAAAGTAAGCCAATAAGAAAAGACAGGCCATGAATTTCAAAGTTGATGACTATGTTTGGTTAAGAATAGAGAAACATAGATTACAAAGTGTAGATAAACACCTAGTTGTGAAATTAGCACCTAGATTCTATGGACCATTTAAGATCATTCACAAAATCAATGACAATGCATTTAAGTTAGAACTACCACCACATTGGAAAATTCACAATACCTTTCACGTTAGTTTATTACGACCCTTTAGAGGCCAATTACCTGTACACCCTGTTTATGAAAACCCACCTTTGTTATATGACGAGATTGAAATCCTTAAGCCTAAAGCTATCATAGATACTGACTTTATGACCACTAGAATTGGCCGTAGATATTCTAGATATTTGGTTAAGTTTAAAAACCATCATGTTGAATAGGCCCAATGGATGCACGCTAGAGACTTAAATGCTTTCCCCACTCTGTTAGCTCCACATTGAGCTAATAGCAATTGAGGACAATTGCTATCCCACCCCGGGGATATGATGCCAGGAGGCATATTTCACGGTGGATTCCGTGCTACGGTGGATTCCGTGAGGTTTTACGGTGGATTCCGTAAACTTTGATTATCGGGGCTCATACATAAAGTGGATTCTTTGTGCGAGAAGTCGATAGGGATGCCTATCCTTTTCGGGCATTTCGTTAATTTAGTGTGTACATGGATGATTCCATAGCGGGTGATTTCGCAAAATACATATTAAATTAATAAACGTTTATGAGTTTAGAGTGCGCACTTGTGATAAATTAAGGTTAGGATTGATTCCAAACCAATTGATTTATTTATGTAGCTGAAGACTGCTAGGTATTCACTTTTGTCGGTTTAATTGTATTATTTTACTAACGATTGTGAATGCTTCAGTTGATGTGTAGAGATAGCAGCAGTGGCAGAGGAAAGCATTGAAGGATAGCGTGTATTCGAGATATCACTTATATTTTGATGGGCGCATACCTTAGGCATGGCGCCTATATTTTGTCGCGCCTATTTATTAAGGCGTTGGATATTTATTTATTATTTTGTATACGCATGGGCGCACGATTATGATATTTGTATTTGGACATTGTATTGGGTATGCCTGACTTCTTGGGTGCCCACCCATTAGCTTTATTTCTATTTAGCACTAAAGCAAACTCAAAAGCCAAAAGCGTGCTATTTTGTAATTTGGGCTATTATTTGAGCTTGAAGATGATTAATACAAAAAATACATGCTTTGTGGAGCGCTCACACACGGCATGGGGGGAGATTGCACCTAATTGGTCTCTTGTTCATGTCGTGCATGCTTTCTACCTTGAGTTTTGTGCAAAAAGTAGAGTTCTTTTGTTCTTGGGGACCTTTCGACGCTCACTACGCACGCTCACGGCATCCGATCTGTGCACCAAAATGAGCTATCATCCATTACATGCCTTGGCAATGTGGCAAGAATTTACTACTTGTGCATTAGGTGATTGATATGAAGGATATATTGGTGATTCTACACTGAGACTACACCCATGTAGTCCACTCTGAGTTATGGCACATTCATTATGCCACCTCATCTATCCTTAACGGGTTCAAACTTAGTGACCACATGTACATATGCTCCAGTACTTTTATATTACTCTTTTATCATGTTGTAGACTATTTTTTTTTGTGTCGAAGAAGAAGAAGATTTCATTCCCACTTCTTTGTATGCTCAAATCTTGACAGAAACCCTTCCACGAACATAATCAACCACAAAACCAAGGACAAAGCACACAAAATCTATGTGTATGGCTCTACCATTAATCTCAAAATTGAAAAGAAACCATAAATCTTTTTTTTTAATAATGAACCAATTCGTCATCTTCATCATCTTCATCCATAGCTTCAACCATTATGCAAGAACAAAAGGGAAAAGAGAATTTTTTGCATAAAAGACAGAGGAGAGAGGAGAGAGGAGAGAGAACAACTTTTTGCACCACCAAAAAGGAGAATATGCGATTGGAGAAGAGAGGGAAGGGAAAGAGGCACATAACCATTCGTGCACTTCACCCCACCTCTTTCCCAAAAAGCAGACCCCTTCGTATTTTTATTATTTCTTTGAAACTTTGATACATTTGATATTATAAGGCCTTTAGCCTTTAATTTTGAGTATTCCTACCCTTCACAAATGCATGCACGTAACACTTTTGTGTATATCATTTATTTATTATGGTGGATGTGAATATGGCCCCCTCATGTAAGTGTGTATTTTAGTGATTTGGATTTCTAATGTGAATAATATGATATAAATGATTATGAATCTTTATGGAAGTTATTTAGGTGTTATTTGTTGTGTTTATTTTTAAAAAAAAATTTATAAGTTTTAAAAAAAATTTAAAGTAGTGGTACTCTAATTAAACTCTCTCCTATGAGCATGTATGTTAGAGGAGAGAAACAAAATCTAGGTTGCCATCACATGGAGGATGTAAAAAGGGGAGGTATAGAACAAATAAGGACGGGGATGGAAGGGTGGATAGTGGTAATGTCGAAGGTGTTCTCTTTTGAGGCAACCTAATTTGTGTGTTTGTGATAATGCAAGAAAGGTTATGTAGAAAGGTATTTGGGGGAAGTGTAAGAGAATAGAGCTATTAGATTTGGTTATTTTCTTGAGGTTAAATCCTAAAGGTGCTTCCCCAGCTGTGCACCAAAAACATGGAGCCCCAAGAGGAACACCAAGGAAAAAGGGATTCTACTGCAAGAAAATCTATCTTGTAACATCAACAAGCTTTTATTTCATTCTTTTGATGACCAAAACAAAGAAAACAGCAATTCTTCACGCAGCATCAAAATAGATATCTCCCACGGATTCGATAGAATCAACCATAATCTTCAACTTCTTCATAAAATACTTCAATAGAACAAGGAACACAAAAGAATACACTATTTTTGAATGGAAATCAATCACATAGTATTCATCTTCAATGTCTTCATAGTTCTCTTACTTAATCTCTCATATACAGTTACATTGTTTTGATAGAATTGACTATCTCTGGCTCTCTCTCTTTCTCTCTCAATAACACATCATATCCTCACTACAATACTCTCTTAATGACTCTCAATAATCCTTCTTAGGTCGTGGATACACCTCCCAAGAGGTATGTCTGATGTGAAGAGGCACCAGAGCCACTACAGTGTCTCTTCATAGCTCACTACTATCACTATCACTTCAGTCTTATCTTCAATCTTCAGCAGTTGCTTCTTCCATTTGTTTTAGCTCTTTTTAACTTAGATTCATCCTTTCCAAAAGTTAGAAAACTTTTCCAAAGTCACACATACTTTCTACAGAGCACTTACAGAAGGTCTACAGAACAGTACAATACAGTACCAGAGTAGATATAGAGCAGAGACAGAGGCTCTACAGAAGGTTTATAGGTTACAGAAGGTCATCAGAACCTCATAACTCATACTAAAACCATTCCAAACTATCAAAAACTATATATATTTAAGTTAGTAAGTTAAGGAAATTAGTTAGGTTAGTAAGTTAAGGAAATTAGTTAGTGGAGACTAACCAAGAGAGGAGGAAATGGAGGAAATGCGTGGGGGCGACGATGGAAGAGGAGAGGAGGAGAAGAGGTTGAGGATGGTGGTGGAGGGGAAGGAGGTTGAGGATGGTGGTGGAGGAGAGGAGGAGAGGAGGTTGAGGATGGTGGTGGAGGGGAAGGAGGAGAGGAGGTTGAGGATGATGGTTGAGGAGGAGAGGAGGCTGAGGATGGTGGTGGAGGGGAAGGAGGAGGGGACGACAGGTGGTGGAGGAGAGGCGGGGCGCTGGCAGGTGGAGGCGAAGGGAGGAGAGGTGAGGCGCTGGGCGAAGGGAGGAGAACAGGGTGCTGGGCGAAGGGAGGAGAAGCGGGGCGCTGGCACCGAGGCAAAGGGAGGAGAGGAGAGGCGTTGGGAGAAGGGAGGAGAAGCGAGGTGTTGGACGAAGGGAGGAGAGCGGGGCGCTGGTGGGAGAGGAAGGAGGGGGGAGAGCTCGGACGAAGAGGAAGGAGGGAGCGAGGGAGCGTGAAGTAGGTAACCGCGTGTTGTGCGTGTGTTTTTTTTTTTAAGTGTTAGGTCGTGTATGTTGTGTATTTTTTTTCCTCCTTTTTTTTGTTTGTTAATGGGTTATTAATGTGTGTTGGATTTTTTTTTAAGTTTGTTTATGTGTATTTTGTATGTGTTGTTTTTTTTTAATGTGGGTATTATATATTGTTTTTTTTTGTTTTTGTTTTTTTTAAGTGTTGTTTGTTGTTTGTTGTTTTTTTTTTAATTGGGGTTATTTTTTAATTATTTTTAATGGTTTTTTTTGTTTTTTAAAATAAAAATAAATTGCTTATGGGTGTGAAAAAGGAAAGCATACCCGTCCCGTGCGAGGCGCGAGTAAAAAAAATTGCATCGGCGAGATCAGACGGGGCACGAACGGTGACGCGTGCGGGCACCTGAAAACCAGTAAAAATTAATAACGGACCAACCGTGCATTGAAATGACACGGAGTAAGAAGGAAAAATATCAAGGGGAATGGGTAGAATAGGGCTGGCACATCAGATCAGGGTTCCGAAGCAATAAAGATACTTTCACATGGAAAATAGTCCATTTTATGGGAAATGCTTCAAAAATTAATAACTTTAGAACCATCTGTCGGAACATGGGTTGGTAAAAAGGAAAAATGAGCAGTTCAAAGGGAAGAATAGGGCTGTAAGGGTGGATGTGATTCTCAGTGAATGTAGGGTGCATTCGCATGAAAAAATCACAAAATAAAGGATAAAGAAAAATGGTCAAGAAACAGCCCTAAGGACAGGGTGAAATAGAACAGAGGAGTGGGGAAGAGACCCCATCAGGGTGAAATAAAGTCATGGTGTAGATGCATGATCATAGCAGGGTATATGCATGGGGATATACAACATAAACGCACACGAACGCATCCCCACACTTAAAACCTTAACAGGAAGGGTAAACCAAACATCAAGGACTTAGTACCACACATCAGACCAACCACGCACGTCCCCACACTAAAGACATGACCGTCACTGGGAAACAGAAGGTGTAGGGTGAGAAAAACTTGGCCCATATTACCGAGGAGTAATATCGACTATCGAGATTGCATCTTGTATCGTTGTCGGCTGTAGGAGGTACCAAGGTGTCTTCACAGTACACGTCCAATGTCGGTTGTGGTGGCAGGGACCACGCGGAAGCACCCAGGGAGGGAGCTGGTTGAAGAAATCACAAGAAATTCGTCGATGGCGAGGGATATTGCACTCAACTCACGATCACTCAAATGAAATGAAAGAGCAGTCACTCGCCCCATTATTAACATCACTCGAGGTAATATTGATGAAACCCAGAGCTCACACCTAGTTTAGGAATCGACAAGGGAATGGTGTAGAGAGAGTATGCCAGAGTGCACAATTGATGGTGCATTTATGCGTCCAACCTCATCTGGCGCATAGGTGCAAGGAGGAAGGCCAGGGAGCCTTGCAGTGCAGTGTATAAAACAGAGTGACGTGTCCCGTGCTGATGGTAGAGACTCATCTTGTGGGTGAAGAGGGAAATGAGAACGTATGTGACTCCAATGGTCGTAATGTCCCTCAATCCTCACCTCTCAATAATTGATTGAAGAAACACCAGTCACACTCAACCCACCCTCTATCTTATGCTCTATTGAAAGATACAGAGGGCAGCCCATTCCTGAAACCCATTAATGTAATCCTCACTGTCACTTGTGCAAAGGTTGTATGCCTTGTGTGCAATTGATGGTGCAACAGTGCATCCCATCCTATGCTGGCATACAGTGCAAGAAGGAAGGCCAGGGAGCCTTATGGTGCAGTGCACAGGAATAGATCGTGCATTGTGCATTGAGAGGCCCATCTCGTGCATGCAACACTCCGTTCACACATTCACCTCTCATGTGATTTGAAGGGAAAGACTGGTCATTCATCCAACCCTCTCTGTCTCACGCTCACTGATAGATATAAAGGGCAGCCCATACTCACGTCCCCATCCTGTTAGGATGAAAGCTCACATCACTCAAGGGGTTGATGATGAAGATCATGTCGGTTGTTGTTGTCATCAGGATCTTGAAGATGAGGCGTACCCAGGGAGGTAGCCAACAAGTCTCATACTTCAATGATTTGTAAGAAAGATCGTATGTTAGAAAGGACAGATGGTCTGATATTGCAGAGACAGCGCACCAAGGGAGGTGGCTTCAAATTACTTGCTGAAAAGGATCTGCTGATGAGTCAGCTATCCTGAATTACGGGGTGTTACCACCTTTTTCACAGTCAGCTTCTCGCCCAAGGGTGTTTCCACCTTTTCTTCGAACGAGGCCTGTTATGACATGGAATTTCTTCCTTTTCTCCCATAACAGTTTTGTTTTTTCTTTTTCTTTTCTTTTCCTCTTTTTTTTCTATTTTTCCTTTTTTTTCATTAAGAAAGAAAATGGTAGAAATACCATGTGTCAGGACCATCCTCGCCACCGTTGTTGGATCAGATAAGAAGAGAAAAAGGTCGGGTTGAGAGGTATTTGTGAGGGGCTTGCAGAACGAGACTGCTTCATGAGGAGAATCATAAGGGCTATCAAAAGCACGATGAGAGAAACAGTGCAATGCCCAAAAGGGAAAGGGTAGGTTGACTGTGATTGTCAAGATCCCCAAGGAGGGAAGTACTTCTTCAGATGATAGCCATTGATCAGGAAAGGATCATCAGAGGCATCAATGATCTGCACTTGAATAGAGCCGTTAGGATTGACAGCAAGTACCTTGTACGGGCCTATCCATCGTTGTTGAAGCTTGCCAGGAAACTTGCCAAATCTCGAATCATAGGCCAGAACAAGATCACCTTCTTTAAACTCCTTGTGCTTGATGAAACTATCATGATAGGCTTTGCGTCACGCTTGAGTGGTTTCCATGCACTTTAAGGCCATCCGCCGTATCTCATCCAAGCATTCCAAGTGTAGGAGACGGCGTTGCAGTGACTCATCATCTCCCAAGCGTTCTTTAACTGCCACTCGTAAAGAGAGCAATTCCAATTCAATAGGGAAGACAGCTTCTATTCCATACACTAGCTGGAAAGGGGTCTGCTGTCCTGTAGCTGCCTTATGGGAGGTTTTGTATGCCTAGATCCCTTCTGCCCTACAGAAGTAACTGGTCCAATTCACATGGCACCACAAACTCAATCCTTTATCTAAAATAGGATCTCCCAACATGCCCAGATGTTGGGGGCCACTGAGGTCTTCAACTCCATTCTAGACCTAGCAAGGGGTGTCCAGAGCTCCAACTGACCCGCAAGGTGTCTAGGAGCAAAACATCATTCCCGTAGTTGGCCTTTTCACCACTCGACCTTCGGCCCATGAATCGAGCAGTACCCTCTCAGGTTAATCCGCGGTGCGATCATGGAGGTGATCCACCCGTGTAATATATCCTTCCTTAATTAAATCCTTTAAGAATCAAGCACAGACAAGGCATTCAACCCTAATATCATTTTCCAATAAAACATCCCTTTATTCCCATGGTGACTTGTCATCACAGACCCTTGCCATGCATTTACCATAAATCACAAGCACTTGGAATAATCATCCAAACGAGAACTAACAACCAGTTGAATGTAAAAGCATTTATGATGTTGTTCGATCAACCAACAAAACCAATTGCTTTCCATCCAATGCAAGAATAGATGATATAAACTATGCAAAAATGTTTATTAACACTTCCTTCCTTCGGCTAGGGCATATGTTAAGGGTTCAAACACTATTCATGATGTAAGTTCTATAGGTCACTTACCTTGATTAATAACCCAACCTTGGATTTGGATTGGCAAAAGTCATCGTTATCGGACGGATCTCAAGACATCTTACTTTTAACCCTTATGATTAATTTCTTATACTGGCTCTTAGTCAAGTCATGAGGCAACTAGAAAATTATCCTCATATATCAAACATGTTATAGGCATAATGTGTAAATACTTGATAAGATAAGTGCGAGATGATCTCAAGTAATTAGACTCCAACAGGCCTTGCATTGACCTAGAATCTAGTTTTTCTTAATATTTGGGCTCTTAGACTAAGTAATTTTGAAGTATTTAAAATTTAAACTAGTACTTTCTATTCATGATTCTCAATGTCATATTCTTTTAGTAATTATGCTATTTGTAACCCTTAACTATGCTTTAATCTAGCACTTGTATGCACAATCTTTTAATGTCGTTCTTTTGACGACTATGCCATTCATAACGCTTGACTAATTCTTCCTTGTAATTGCTCTACTAGCAAATAAGTCATATGTAGCTAGGTGCAATTATCTTCCCTTGATATATGCACTTCACAAACTCCCTCTTTCGAGTAGGTGAGATGAAATTTATCCTTTCCCATGACCTATACTCGTGCATCGTAGTATGGGGCCTAACGTATCTCATACGAGAATCAAAGCAAGCATCTATCAATTGAAAATTGCATTACTTACGACCGGAACCACAGTTGGATTGACAGTGATGCCTTTGCCCGAAGCCTTGTTTGCTGGTTGCAGGATTGTCATCCACATGCGACATTCTTCGCTTGGAGGCCATCGTCCGCAGGTAGACTCAAGAGATTAAGAAGGTGGAATAGATTCAAGATGGAGAGCGTAAGAGAAGATGGTTAAGTCGAGGATCGAGATAGAGGGAATTGAGCTAATTCTCTTCCTTGCAGCCTCTCGAGGTGACTCTCTCTCTCTCTCTCTCAAGCTCTCTTTCAAGCTCTTCCTCACAATCTCTTGGAGTGGTATCCTTCTCTCTACCTCTCTCTTGCAGCCTCTCGGGGTCTCCTTATGCTTCCTTATGCCTCTCCCATGCCTCATATTTATAGTGAATTAGAGAATATGGCTTGTGGTTGAGAAGTGGAGCTCTTTGTGGAGGGGGATCTTGGAAAGATCAGTGATCTGATGCTCAGATCATAGATCTGATCGTTCCATGGGCTCCGAAAGAGAGGTAAAACCCCAATACACTTGATTAGAAAGCTCTTACTTCACTTCTTCTTCTTTTCTCTGTTCAGAGTGCTATCCACTGCCTGTGTACTGCGATCGCGACACACGCAATTTCACAGATCCTCTCTTTATTTCTTTATTTTTATAAAATCTCAAAACTAACTAAAATATCACTTGTCTTTTCTTTTAAATGACATCATGTTCTAAAAACCTCCATATTTTTTTAGGATAATATCTAAAATATACTAATTTTGCCCAAAATATTTTTGGACCATCTAAACTATACACATCAACCTAGTGATTAATATAACTCATAAGTCTCATTCACATTGTAATTTACGTGAAGGGTGGCTACGGTCCTTTTCAATCTGAGAAAAATATCAGATTTATGACTTTCGATTTTTTCCAATAAAATATTTTAAATTAAATAAAAATTATTAATAATTAATGTTAGTTAGTTTTTACCTTAGTTAATCTTTAGTTGGTAATCTTACTAACTTATTAATTGATTAACTAACTTTCAAACTAACCAACTAACTTTTATTGTGTGAAAATATTACATTGAATCGTGCATTTTCATCCTTCTATCTTCATTCATGCATCTCTTTCAGAGAGCAAATATCCTCTATATGGTTATTCCGCAAACAGTAGGAACAGAAGGCTCCAGGAATGGTTGGTTTTCGAGTACATTCAGTAGCTAAATGTCCCGCTTGATGACACTTTCCACACCATGTATTAGAGCACATCACATCTCTTCCAGCTCTCGTAGGAGTGGATATATTAGCGGTATTCACCTTCAGCATTTGTAGCTACTCTTCTGTAATCACATCCAGAAGCTCTTTCTTGATACTTGCAATTGAGTTGGATAAGTAGTCCTTCAGATTTTTACCTCCTGAAGTGCTTGTAGTAGGGTTTTGGGAAGCTTCTGTAATTACTACATACAAAAGTTGGGTCGATCCAGAAGGTCCTCTATTCTAGTTCTGATTCAGAGCTCCTACTGAGAGTTGGGATTATTGATTCCAGTTGGTAGGATTCCACTGTTGTTGAGTCGCCATTGGAGGAACTGTTTGAGGCCACTGTTGTTGTGGTTGAATCATCATTTGAGGCAGTGTTGTCTGTGGTGACCATAGTGGATTAGGTGCATTATACTGCGGCATTGTTTGCATCTGGGGATAGGGATAGGGAACTGTCCCTGGGACAGCATTTGGTAGGTATACCATTCCTGGCATGGGAGGAGGTAAGACTCCTCTTCTTGGAGTCATTGAAAACCTTGCTTCAACTTCGTCATACAATCTTGTGCCTTCCACTGTAGCTTGCAGATTGACTGATCTTCTCAATTCCACGAACTTGCGAACTTCTGTTTGTAGGCCTTTGAGAAACACTCATTTCTAAATACCTTCGTCCAATTGATGGTTAGTCCATCTCTTCAGGATGGATTCCATTCGCGAGACATAAGCTTCTACTCTTTCTCCAGAAGACTGACTTAGGTTCATGAACTCCTCTCGCATCCACTCTTCAAAACCTTCACACCTGAATTTAGTGAGGAAGGCCAACTTCAGGTCGTCCCAAGTGCCAAAAGTTCCTGCTGCTTGTCTCTCATACCACTGAAACGCCGTGCCCTTGAAAGTGGCAGGGAATATTGCTAACCAATACTTAGAGGTTCTGGCATTGTTAGCCATACATGCTACCATAAATTCTGCTACTTGAAGATCAAGGTTTTCATTGTACTCTCCCTTAAAAACTAGCAATGGGACTACATTTGATGGCCTGTCACATCAATATTTCCAGGACGAATCTGACTAGGAAGGGGACCTTGAGTAGCCATGGGGACTTCTGTAAAGAGTGCTTTTAGGGTGTCAAAGGAGGCTTCTCTGCAAGCTCATTCTCAACCTTGATTCTTGCCTTCTCTCTTCTCACGTACCTCTAGACTCATTCTAACGCTTGCCTCTTGATTGCGTCATTCATCAGGGGGTTGGCTCCAACCAGTTGGTCTGTACTCAACAGGATAGTATCAGAGAGGGCTTCAGTCTCTTGGGGATTCTCTGGCCAATATCTCCTCTACTTCCTTCTTTTCAGCATCTCTTAATTCCGCTTTCAAACCACTACAAAGGGGGAGATATTCTGTTCTGAAAGTATCAAAACTCATTCTTCTTAGGATCGTTGTTGTGCCATTATAATAATGCTAGCTTCTGAGGGTTTCAACCGTGTATGTTGTGAAAAACACTCTATCTATCAACTTTCAGTGGGTTGCTAATTGGACAAACAGAAGATTGTCAGTGCACCAAGCATCCCACGTATCTTGCTATTGAGCATCCACGAACAAATTCCAACTGTTTTCCTTCTTGTTTTCGTGAACCTCCACAGACCACGACTCCTGAAGCTTCTTCACAATCTCCCACTTGATGATGTCTGGAAACTTCTCAATGAATACCAAATGCTCCATGGATGGTCATTTTCCCTGTTTTTGCTCTTCAGTTTGTTCCCAAACAATTTTCCACCAAGATGCAAGTTTATGCTGCTTCAACAGGAAGAGGAAACAGTCCACCGCATAGAGCTTGCATCATGATGGTAATATGTTTCCACCATTGTGGGATGAACTTCTTATGGAAAGTGGCTTTGATAATAAGAATCTCCAACTCTTCAGAGGAAGAAGGAACTTTGCAAACATTTATTGAATTCTTCTCTTTTTGGCAATGCCATTTCCTTCATTTTTAGCCTCTTTTGATGCTTGTTGATGGCAAGTTTCCTCGGCTGCACACCAAAATGACAAAAACCCTCCCACGAACATAATCAACCACAAAACCAGGGACAAAGCACACAAAATCTATGTGTATGGCTCTGCCATTAATCTCAAAACTGAAAAGAAACCATAAATCTTTCTTTTTAATAATGAACCAATTCGTCATCTTCATCCATAGCTTCAACCATTATGCAAGAACAAAAGGGAAAAGAGAAATTTTTGCATAAAAGACAGAGGAGAGAGGAGAGAGGAGAGAGAACAACTTTTTGCACCACCAAAAAGGAGAATATGTGATTGGAGAAGAGAGGGAAGGGAAAGAGGCACATAACCACTCGTGCACTCCACCCCACCTCTTCCCCAAAAAGCACACCCCTTCGTATTTTATTATTTCTTTGAAACTTTGATACATTTGATATTATAAGGCCTTTAGCCTTTAATTTTGAGTATTCCTACCCTTCACAAATGCATGCACGTAACACTTTTGTGTATATCATTTATTTATTATGGTAGATGTGGATGTGGCCTCCTCATGTAAGTGTGTATTTTAGTGATTTGGTAACAATGTACTTGTTATCTTTTTTACAAAAGATGAAATTATAATATATGCATGGACATTTTTTGTGCCTTGTTTTTATGCTTCTTTGGGTGTCATCAAGTCTCCATTATATGTGTGTACTCTTGATTCCTCCATTGTGTGTGTACACTCTTGATTGATCCATCTCACTCTCCTCTTGTCTATTTACAAAGTATCATAATAGTGCCACAATTGCATGGAGCTCAACCAAAGGTTGAGATAAAGACGGTAGAGTGTGAAAGGAAATAAGCAAGCAATGGGTAAGAAGCTCTTCCATCCTGTTTGATTTGCCTTAGAATATAGCCACAAGAGGCTCTTGAGGCTAGCATGACTATAGCCTCCAATTGCAGTGAAACTTAGTGAGCTCGAAGAGTAGTGTATATATTGTTTGTAGTATTTTTTTTCCATTTGAGGAACTTTGGCCTCCATCTTGGTCCTGCAAATTTGTTGAAAGTAGTTTTTGGGGTTACAGATTTGGTTGTGTTTTCTATTTACAATAGAGGTTATAGATTTTGGATCTCTAGGGTTTCAAATGTTTGCTAGGTTATAAACATAGATTTATTTGTATACATATTGTATATAGCAATTATTATTGTGTAATCAGTGAAAAAGACTACATGTTTTGGTTATAGTGTACGTGGTATCGGCTTGGTTATAGATTGCAGGTACAAGGTGGCTTGTCTTGTTGAAGTATCTGACAATTTGAACTAGAATATGAGTGAGAAGATTGATAAGAATAATTATCTAGCTTGGTAGTTCAAGATGAAAATTTTCTTGAAGGGAAAATGTGTTTGGAACTACATTAATGGAGACATAGCAGTGGCACTTGAAGATCCTAAACAAAATTCTACTACAAAACAAATAAAGGTTTAGAAGGATTGGCAGAGTAAAGTAATGTAGTGAGCATCATTGGTAGTATAATGATATTCTATGAGCATGTTTAGATGGACTCGGAGATGAGGACAAGAGCTTCAGGTCATCTATAAATACCAAAGATGATATCCTCGACTTTGTAGATCTAATCTCGATGTTGATACTTGAGAAGAAAAACCTTGGCTTGGATTCATCTTCTTCCCAAATTAAGAGCATATCTGAACAAATGTTTTACTCTACTAGCAAAGATAGAAGTTGTGGCTGCCGAGGCCAAGATGGTAGTTGTGGTCGGTGTATAGCAAAATAGGGTAGGAAAGTCCCAAGAATGAGGGCCAATGAGGGCAATAGAATTTTGATGATAATAGGGAATGCTAGCATTGTGGTGACAAAGCCGCATACAATTTATTTTGGATACAATTATTTTGTAAGGCTTAGAAAGCTTAATTATTATTTTTATAAACTTTAGTTTAGGTTTATTTGATAGTAGTTAAAAAATATTAGAGAAAAATCATGGCATTCATGTAAGGAAAACAAGAACCCAAAACGGAGATGCTTTTCAATGTTATTTTTGAGAAAAAAAGCTTAATACAAATTATAAATACATACATAAGGGAGATGTTCACCCATGCATGGGGGGAGATTATACCCAATCTTGTGACATGCATGTCTTTTCTGTTATTTTCTCTCTTGCAATTTATGTCCTCTTGAATTCTTGGTTTAATATGTGCAATTGTATATTGAAGGACTACAAAAATTGGTATTAGAGTGTACTGATTGGTTAGCTTGTCAACATCATTGTGGAAACATATATTCATCTTAAGGGTTACAATGTCTTCATCATCAAGGTTCCATTTTGTATCCATTGGGAAAAGACTCTATTTATAGAATTTTGGAAACTAAGGCCACTTGTCACCCTTAGTTCTGTACTCTCCTTCAATTTCCTAGAAGAATGGCCTTCTATAAAGCTTAATTAAAGCCTTATTTAGCAAGTGTATAGTCCACATTGATAGTGGTATTATAAGTGGAGATTGGTTTTATTGAAGTTGGGAGACTTCAAAACTAACCCTTATAGAATTGATTAGTGTTAAGAGGCAGTTCCAAAACCACCTTCTCTATCCTTCATTGTCTTAGATTCACCAACTATAGCTACACATGATTGCATCCAAGAGTTTCATTAGAGTAGTCAATTGGAAGCAAGGAGACCCACCAATCCTAGAAGATACCTTGATGAGGGTACAATCACTAGTGGCCACTCTTCCTAGGCAATACAATAGGTTTAACATGTTTCCTTATGTGAAAAGAGATTGAGTGAATTACCAACAATAAAATTATAATCAAGGTTTTGCTAATCTTATCAACACTCCCAAAAAATGAGGCAATAATAACAATAACAATAAGATTTAGACCAATGATCCTTGTTGCTTCAAGTGCAACCAACCAAGCCATTTCCACACTCAATGTCCCAAAAGGGGAATGAACACCTATGCTAACACTCCTCATAACCCTCCAAGGGAAGGAAACTTTAATAATCAAGGATGTGGATAAGGGGCAAGGCATGGAGTTGGATCAAGGGCTAGACAGGGAGCAAGGCAAGGAGTAGGAGGTGGAGCTAGAGCCCATATTTGTGTTGTTTTTGTTGTTTTTGCCACTTGTGAATTAGATCCATCTTTGGAAGAGGAAGTTGAAAGAGAGTCTATTCATGCATTAGTTACCCAACAATTAGGGCATTGGGCAATAGTTTTCTATCATCCAAATTTCAATAGAACATCAAGGTATTTATTTCCAAATCCTGATCAATTGTGGAGCTACTCATTCATTTATTTTCCTAAGTGTGCAAAAGGATGAAGTTAAATCGCACACCCTCCAGGAAACTCATCTTAGAATTAGCAAATGGGAGGCAAATAATATTACCCCAATTCATTAGCAATGTCCAATTTCAATTATGTAAAAGAGACCACTACATCAAATTTCAAAGTCATATCATTAGAAATTCATGACCACCTATTAGGAATGGATTGGTTAGCACTTTATCAAGCAAATATTCACCGTGGGACACAACATGTCACATTCAAAAATCTATTTTAAAAAATGATCCAATCATAAGAGAAAGCATGCAAACCTAAGATTCAGTTAGCCAAAGCTAGTTGGATATTGAAGGGATTAAGGAAAGGACTTCCTAAGTGCTTAGTCAAAATCAACAAAATTGAGCATACCAAGGATGAGAATGAGCCTTCATGGTTAAGTGAGTATGTGGATGTCTTTTGCAAGGAGCTAATAGAATTACCTCCTATAAAAGGGATGTGGATCATGAGATCTAATTAGTCCTTGGAGTTGAACTAGCCACAAAAATACCCTACAAATGTCTATTCATGAGCTAATAGAATTGAAGGAGCAATTAAAGTAACTATAGACCAAGGGTTTATTCATTCCAAAAACACTCCCTAGGGTTCTCTTATTCTATTCCAAAAGAAGGACGAGGCTCATAGATTATGTATTGATTATTTCAAGGAGCAGTGATCTTTTCTAATATTGATCTAAGGTCCATATATTATCAAATCTGAATAAAGGATAAAGACATACCAAAGATGGTCTTCAACAACAAGTATGGCTATTAGGAGTTCACTATAATGTCTTTTGGAGGACTGACTAACACTCTTGCTACTTTTAACAAGGTAGTCCAATATATTTTCTAGCCATACCTAGATAAAAATTTTCCCATATTTTTTAATGACGTTCTCACTTATTCCAAGAAAAAAGAAGATTATTCAAGCCATGTACAAATTGTCCTAGAAATTCTTCATGAAAATAAGCTTTTTCCCAAGAAGAAAAAGTGTATCTTCTTCAAAAAGATTATTGAATATGTAGAACACACTATTAGTGAATTTGGGAATTTTCCACAAGTTTAGGACTCATGGTCAAAACTTTCTCTTTGCTATAACTTTCACACTGTTGCTCCAAATTTATTATTCAATAGCTCAGTACATTTCGATTTTCATAGGGTTTCCAATGATGTGTCACATGATAACTTTGGGAAACTTCAAAATGTCTTCTTGGAGTTCGAATATTCTAAATAATGAAAAATGGGTCTTGAAAGATTCCCAATTCACTAAAATTGTGTTGTAAGATTCATTGTCTTGAAGGAACTTATATCAATGGACCTTGCCAAGGTCAAGGATATTCAAGATTGGCCACCACCCAATGTGTTAGAGAAATCTAAGGATTTTTAAGTCTCATAGGGTGGTACAATATTTTTATCAAAGATTACTCCTTGATAGTAGCACCCCTCACTAAATTGCTCAAAAAGCAAGCAAAAATCACATTCACGTCTCAACACCAAAAGAGTTTTGACAAGCTAATCACCTTTGCCCCCATCGTGAATCTGTCAAATTTCACAAGGAAATTTGAGATTATTACAAATTCTAACATCATGGCACTTGGATGTGCTCTTACTCAAGAGGAGCATTTGGCAGCATATTCTTCTTCGAAGCTTAAACTCTACGAGAAGAATTATGCTGCACATGACCTTGAGCTTTTTGCAATTATTCATGCCTTGAAATTATGGCACCATTACTTGCTAGGGAGAGGATTCACTCTTCTAACAAACCACGAAAGTCTCAAGTGTATTTTCACCCAACCTGATCTGAACATGAGATAGAGGAGATGGATTGAAGTCATGTAGGAATTTGACTTTGAAATAAAGTTGTCTTGGAAAGGACATTGTAGTAGTGGATGCTCTAAGCACAAAATCATTCCTACATTTCTTACTTTCAGAAGAGTCAGTTGACATAGTATTTTTTGCAAGTCTAATTTCTAAGCCTAGAAATCCCATTTTGGAGAATATTGCTATCAAACTTCCCAAGGACCCCATCTACTTAGAGATAAAGAGGTCCATCTAAACTAGAGGAGATAGCCAAAATACTAAGGCCAAATTCAAGCATTATCACATTGAGAGTGAGCTTCTATACTATTAGCACAGGTTGTGTGTGCTCAATAGTTGGGACCTCAAGAAGAAGATTCTATGGGAGGCCTATCAGAGTGTCTGATAGAACTGGACATCTTGGCTATGTTATCATTGGCTAGGAATGAAATTTGATGTGCTAAGGTATGTAACTCAGTACTTGATTTTTTAATGAATTAAGGTTGAAAAAATATGGTACAAATGGCCAGCCTGGCAATCATGGACAGCATGGTTATAATGGACGACATGGGCTTAATGCACCACAAGGGATGTATGGACAGCAAGGCATGTATGGCCACTACGGGATGCATGGACAGCAAGGATTTCATGGACAGCATGGCCTCTTTGATCTACGTGACAAGGTCATCCTAGCAAAGTACAATGGGCAATCCCCCTCACCATTTGACTTAGAGGAATGGATGTCCAAGTTGGAGTCCTACTTCAACATCTACCCCCACACTGATGATCAGAAAATACTTTTTACATCTCTCCACTTGGAAGGGTTTGCCCACACATAGTGGCACTATATCAATCGAGAGAATCAATAGTTCATTGACTGGGAAGAATTTAAAATGCATATGGTCCAAGTTTTTGTGTCCCCTGTGGAAAAAGAACGGTTGGCAAGATGATGGTACACTCTTGACCAACGTAACCTCATTGTACGTGAATACACAAATCAGTTCATGAACTCGACGATGTATGTGGAGATCATTAGTGACGATGCTAAATCGCACAAGTACATCTATGAGTTGGAACCGAGTCTATCAGCCGATGTCATGCCCCAAAAACCTACCACACTGTTTGATGCAATCTAATTGGCTGAGAGATATACAAGAAAGTATGAGCATTTTTAGGACGGTGTTGGACCTCCCCGTATTCCTTCATGATCAGCCCCGTATGGAGGTGGTTTTCGAGGCACTTCTATGCCTAATAACAACCCCAAAGTACCCACTTACCCCGCCTTCCATACTAAAAGAAAAATGGGCACTTTTGAGATAGCATCGGGCTCTAATGCTGAAAATAGGTATCCTGAAAATAAATAGTCCACTACATCGCCTTTCCATGGATCCAGTAGTCAACGGTTCATCTCCCCAGATATTGTGAAGGAACGAAAAGAAAAGGGCCTATGCTTTAAGTGTGGAGATAAATACACTGTTGATCATGCCTCCAAATGTCCGTACAAGACAGCTAAGGTCAAAGTTCATAGCATGTATGTCATGGAAGATTGGCACACTAAGGAGGATGACCTGCCCATTGACCAGGCTGAGCCTACGGAGGATGTTGATCACGAGCAGTTCTATGACCTCGAGGATGGGTTTCCCTTTGACCCAGGCGGTGCTCCATCACAGATACTTGATTTAACATCCCACCCACCTCCCACTTCCCTTTGCTCGGTCTCCTTGTATGCTTGGATGGGTTCCCACAGCCCAGTACCCTTCGCATTCAAGGCAATATCAATGGAAAGCATGTTCTTATCCTTGTGGATAGTGGAAGCACTCACAGTTTTGTCAATAAATCAGCCAGTCCATATCCTCAAAGTAAAGGACTAAAACCTTTATTACACCCATGTATAGTGCAAGTGGAAGAAGTGGGAGAAGTGGACAAGGATACACGTACATGTGTGTGTGTGTGTGTGTGTGTGTGTGTGTGTGTGTGTGTGTGTGTGTGTGTGTGTGTGTGTGTGTGTGTGTGTGTGTGTGTGTGTGTGTGTGTGTGTGTGTGTGTGTGTGTGTGTGTGTCCGTGCGTGCGTGCATGTGTGTCTCAATCTAGTGGCTACTCTTTCTACATGCAATGCAGGGAGGAAGAAACAAGAGAAGAGGAGAGGGTAATGTTATTGGCCTATTATTAGCACATATATCTTATTTTTTTATATTTTTTGAGCGCGAAAACCCTAATTTCCTCTATTTTTTCTATGTATTATTCATGGAAAGTAGGTGTTTTCTGATTTATTTGTATTGGCTTATTATTTTGACTGAAACTTAACATTTTCTCTGATCTTATCCCATTTCCACTCCTTTTCTCCAACTCAAAATCGAAAAAAACCACTAATTTCCACTAAAAATGATATTTTACGGGTTTTAAAGAATTAATAACGACTCTAAATCATTACGGTTTTGCATTTCTATACTTACAACCCTCAAACATGATGCAAAAAATATTCAAACAAAAATTCATCGCATATAAACAACATTTGGACCATGAAACAACAAAAACAAGCAAATTTCTTCATAAAATTGGAGCATACCGCATGTCTTGCGTGTTGCGGATTTTTTTTAATAATTATTCCGGGCAGCCCATAGACCGACCAGCAACCATTCTTCAGTGCTGAACCTCTTTCCTCAGCCTCCTCTTCATCTTGGAGCAATCCGATCCCTGTCGGAAAAGCATCCTTCAGTCCCTCTTCTTCTTGATTTCTTGCACATGAATTGCCTCTGTGCAAGAGAGAGAGGGAGGAGAAAGAAAGACTAAAAACCAGTTTCTTCAATTCTCCACTATATTCTACAAGATTGGAGCCATCATATTCCTCTTAGGGAGTAGATCAGCAATCTCCCCTTCTCTCTCTTCATCCTCCATCCTGTAGGAGGCATCAATCGTGGATTTGAGGGGCCAAACGACATCGAAATTGAGATCCGTCCTAGATGGGTGACTTCGTGACGTCGAAATCTACAAATCTGGGCCCTGTCCCGCCCTTCCCAGCTTTCCAATCCGGTAGCCGCTTCACAACCCTGAACCTTGCGGGGATTAAATGGGGGATCAAACGACCTCGGAATTGAGATCTGAGACTTGAGTTGGATTCCTGATGTCGTTTTTCATCAAGGAAAACTCCATCTCGGCCATCTGCCATCATTTTATTTTCCATGAAAATTAGCACTGGCGCTTTAGGGACTTGCCGCCTAAAATTGTACTACTGATTGCCACCGCCGCCTTCAATGAAGTCTATTTTTCCCCTGATATTGGTAATTTTTGGCTATTTTTAAGCACTTCTCGGCATCAAAAATCATCTATCGTGTTTTGAATTATGTGATTCTAGATTGGTTCTACTCTTAAGTCTTTTTGAAAATACTAACCCCAATCAAGTCTTTTCTTGAAAGAATGCATGGTCTCTCTTGGCATGCAAGCTTTGTGAGAATCCAGTAGATATGGGATTTTCACATTGGTCAACTAGCAGAGATTATGTATTGCTTATAGGCATAGACTTGACTCTACGTGGCATAGATGACGACAACTTGCTAGGCTTAGGACTCAAATGATTTAGCTATGAACAAAACATGGTCGAAGGGGGCACAAAGAGATGTATTTTACTATGGTTGGGTGCCAAAACATTTCACAGAGAGAAGCTCTAGATCACGATAGTGTGATCCATGAGTGAGTTCAGAGTACCTTGCATAGTATGCAAAATATGCCTTCTCGCATGGGGGTTCTAGATGGGAATGGTGAATTGATTGAGCAACAATTTTTGTTTGCTATAAATTATAATTGCAATACTAAAAATAGCCAAAATCTAGGAAATCATGTGATTAACGAGTCATGTGTCAATTGCATACATTGTTGAAAAGGAATTTGTTTAGAAATGTTGCAGGTTATGTTAGTGTGATTGAGTTTCAAAAGCAAGGGTTGCCACATTCTCATACTTTGCTGATTTTGGAGCACCCTTTTAAACCTTGTGAAGCATGCCATTATGATAGGTTTGTTTGTTCTGAGTTTCCTGATAAAGAAAGGTTTTCAGCTTTGTTTGAAACTGTCTCAAAGTGCAATGTCCATGGTCCTTGCGGTGCATTGAATCCCAAGAGCCCTTACATGCGTGATGGTCAATGTACTAAAAAATTCCCTCAGAGGTTTGTGAATGTGACAACTGTTGATAGCTCTGGCTATCCTATTTATAGAAGACAAGATGATGGAAACATAGAACACAATATTAATAAGTTTGGGAATCTCTTATTCTCTTTTTTTAAATACTAAAAAGGTGGCACTCGAATAACATACCCATAAGTTTCTCAAAACCATATGATGTGACCTGTCATTAGAAAGTGCTTGAAAAATGGAATCTATTGAGCTATAGAGCGCTCAATTTGGAGTTATAGTGTTCAAGTTATGACAAATCCAAAGATTTGACCACGTCAAACTTGTGGGAAATTCCCATATTTCCCAATATGGTGTTACAGTCACAATAAAGGGTAATACTATTGATAATCAATGGATTGTTCCATATGATCCTTACTTAAGTAAGAAATACAATGCACATGTAAATGTTGAGGTATGCTCAACAATGGCAGCTGTGAAGTATTTGTATAAGTATATATACAAGGGACATGATCGTGCAACCATTAAGTTTTATGTTGGAAACTCAGGGTTGAATGGTACGAGCATCCATGAAGTGGATGAGATCGAGAGTATTTAGATGCACGATATGTTTCTACTTCAGAAGCGTGTTGGTGAATATATGATTATGCATTGCACAATGAGAAGCCCGATATACATCAGTTGTAGGTACACTTGCCTAATGAGAATTGTGTGGTGTTTCGAGATACATACAATATATCAAATGTTGTGCAAAATGAAGATGTTAAGAGAACCACTCTTACAGAGTGGTTTGTATGCAATCGTGTTCATCCAGAGGCTCGAGCTATTCGCTATCAAGACTTCCTAGTGTACTGGATGTGGAATGCAAAGTGAAAGGTGTGGACAAAGAGAAAGAGTGGAAATACATGTGGTCAAATATCTACATATGGTGAGCGTTATTACTTGCGAATGCTCTTAACAGTGTCTCACGGATGTATGTCTTTTGAGGATTTGCATACTGTTGGCAATGTGATGTACAATACTTTTAAGGAAGCTTGCATTGCAAAGGGCGTGCTAGAGGGTGATGATGAGTATGCAATGTGCTTGGGAGAAGCTGATTCTGTGCATATTGGTGTCCAATTATGTGCTTTGTTTGCTACAATTTTGATCCTTTGTGAGCATGGTCAGCTTGTCACCTTTGGGATAGGTTTATGTGCACCAATGGTAGAGGATATATTGTATAAATTGTAGCTAGAGCATACACACAAGGCTTTATTGCATCTTCAGGACCTTTTGCGACAGCATGGGCGAAGATTGTCTGACTTTGATGGATTGCCAGAGCCTCACGAATGGATTCTCAATTGTGTGCTAACCCTCTTTTAGAATATGAATATGCATATGATATGCAAGAGCAACGTAGAGTTTGTGTAATATCTCCGCACAATAAAAGTTAGTTGGTTAGTTCGAAAGTTAGTTAGTCAATTAATAAGTTAGTAAGATTACTAACTAAAGACTAACTAAGGTAAAAACTGACTAGCATTAAAAGCTAATAATTTTTATTCAATTAAAATATATTTAAAAATCGAGAGTCATAAATTTGACATTTTTCTCGAATTGATAAGGACCGTAGCCACCATTCACGAAAAGTACAATGTGCATGGGACTTATGAGCCATATTAATCACTAGCATTAATGTGTATAGTTTGAATGGTCAAAAAATATTAGATTCTTGGGGGGGGGGGGGGGGGAGGGGGGGAACTATTATATTTTAGATATTATCCTAAAAAGATAGAACTAAAAGTCATTTAAAAGAAAAGATAAGTGATGTTTTAGTTAGTTTTGGAGATTTTATAAAAAGAGAAATAAAGAAAAGTGACTGGCGAAATCGTGCGCGCCGCGATCGCAGTCTATAGGTAGTAGACAGCACTTCGAACAGAGAAAAAAAGAAGGAGTGAACTAAGAGCTTTCTAAGCAAGTGTCTTGGGGTTTTACCCCCCTTTTGGAGCCAATGCAACCATCAGATTTATGATCTGAGCATTAGATCACTGAGTCTTCTAAGAGCCCCTCCACTCTTGTTCTCAGACTTATCCCCTCCTCTCTAATTCATTATAAATATGAGGCATGGGGAGGCACAAGGGAGCATAAGGAGACCCCGAAAGGCTGCAAGAGAGAGGGAGAGAGAGAGTATATCCCTCCAAGAGATTGTGAGAGAGAGCTTGAGAGAGAGAGAGAGAGAGAGAGAGAAGAGTTACCCCGAGAGGCTGCACAATTTCCCTCTATCTCGATCCTCGATTTAACCATCTTCTCTTTCACTCTCCCATCTCGAATCTATTCCACCTTCTTTATCTCTTGAGTCTACTTGCGGACGATGGCCTCCAAGCGAAGAATGTCACATGCGGATGACAATCCTACAACTAGCAATAGAGCTTTGGGCGAAGGCATCACTATCAATCCAATTGCGGTACCAATCGTAAGTAATGTATTTTCAAATTGATAGATGCTTGTTTTAATGCTCGCAAGAGATGCATTAGGCTTCGTACCTTGTGGTGCTAGAATAGGTCATTGAAAAGGATAAATCGCATCTCAAATATTTAAAGATGAAGTTTGTGAAGTGCTTGTATCAAAGGGAGTTAAATTGCACCTAGTTAATATGTGATGAATCCATGCATAGCATAAGCAACATATGGGACACTAAAGTATTGAGCATCGATGAGTCTTTGATTAATCTTTACAGAGGATAATATTGTTTAAAGTTCGCAAATGCATATACACGGTACATACATGGGAGAAATTATGTAAACTTTACATTGATGACATGCAACTCCTTGCCTTAGGAGAAAGGAAGATAAAGCCAAGAAAAAATGTTGCGTAGTAGAAAAATGCTAAAAGATAATTGTCACTTAGAGAATAGGCATAAATGCTCTTGCTAGATTGATTAATTTGCATTGGAATGATAGGACTTACGTCATGTATAGTATTTGAACCTTTAGCATATGCCTTAGTCTAAAGGAGGAAATATTAAGTAAATTCTACTCTTTGGCCCCAAGGGGGAGAGCGAATATGCGATGGAATTATTGTCACGTCTATTATTGTATTGTTTGGAAAAAATACAATTAGTTTTGTTGGTTGATTGAACAGCGCCCTAAACGTTTTTCTTTCAATCAAGGGATTGTTGCATTGTGATTTGGATAAATATTCCAAGGCTTGTGTTGATGGCAAATGCATGGCAGGGGTCTGTAATGACAAGTTGCCATGGGAATAAAGGAATGTTTTTCTAGAATATGATATTAGGGCTGATTGCTTTGATTGTGCTTGAATTTTAATTGGATTAATTAAGGAAGGATATTTTGCAAGCGTGGATCATCTCCAAGATCACATCGCGGATTATCTCGAGAGGGCACTGCTGCTCGATTCACAGGCCGATGGTCGAGTGGTGAAAAAACCAACCACGGAAATGGCATCTCACTCCTATACCCCTTGTGGGTCAGGTGGAGCTCTAGATACCCCTTGCCTGTCTAGAATGGAGTTGGAGATCCCCGTGAGCCCAACGTCTGGGACGTTGGAAGATCCTATTCTAGATAAAGAATAGAAATTTCGGTGCCATGTGATTTGGACCGGATACTCTTGTTGGACAAAAGGGATACATAATTCTCCTGTATGGGCAGGAGACAAAGATTAACTTAAAGATAAGTTAAGGAACTTGTTTGATAAAAGGACTGCTTGTTTTGTTTTTATGCATGTGTTGTAAATTACGTGAACGAACTATGTGCCCTAAAAGGCTTAATTAATGAAGCTGATTTTCAGTGTCGCACATAAATGTGGTAGGACCTAATTAGACAGCTAAAGCTATCGAGGAAAGTGCGGTGGACGTGACTTAGGTTTGTCCTACGGAAGGGTGGTCCCGGTTAGCTGGGAACTTTTCTCAAAAGACGTAATAATGAAACTGTGAAGACCTAGAGTCACTAGAGTTAGAATCCTGATTTATGTTGTTTTAGGGGAGCGGAATGGGACTATGCCTTATGGGCAGAGAGGTTGAGCTTCGCATCCCTCTCGTTTCCCATTCTCTATGAACCAAGTGCAGCATAAATCTGCTTCGACTCTATTGTTCCTACTCAAAGTGGGTCATCTGGAGCTCGACGCTAGCTACTTCCTAGAGACTTGGCTGATAGGAAAGAAACCCTGACTTCAGGTCGGTCCTAAGTGGGAACGGTCAGATACTTCCGCTTCAGGGAAGACTCGGGAAGACCTAGATCACAAACCCTGTGACATTCCTTGCGAGTGCCAGGTTACGCTTTCTAGACTCTCCTCTCGATGGGCTGCTAAGACGTGTCCCACAAGTGGTCAAGCGGACACGTTACAATTTGTCTTTCTATGGAGGTAATGTTGAATGACGAACAAAGAGTTGCATATACTGCAGTTATGGATGCTATTGTGTTTGCTTGCTACGCAATGCAGTGATCGTCATATAGCTTTGGCAACGGCATCATCTGGCATTGCTGCTTTGCTTCTACAAGGTGGTCATACCGCTCACTCGAGGTTTAAAATTCCATTAGATCTAAGTGATCGATCCACCTATAATATTCATGTTAAGAGCGATCTTGCTCAACTATTGAGACGGTCAAGCCTTATTTTGTGAGATGAGGCTCCCATGATGCATAGGTATGCATTTGAGGCAATTGATAGAACTTTAAGGGATATTATGAGTTGTGATAAACCATTTGGTGAAAAGGTCACTTTACTTGGAGGTGATTTTAGACAAATCCTTCATGTCGTGATGAAGGGCTCTCGTGAAGATATTGTTAATGCGACACTATGTTACTCTCATTTATGGCAGTGTGCTAACCATTGGTGATGTAACCGATAATGGGTTTATTAGTTGGATTCAAGGAATAGATAATGGAGTGGATATTACTAGTGCACAAATCGGATGTCGTATGCATACGTAGCGAGCCCCGAAAGGTCCCCAAGAACAAAAAAATTCTACTTTAAGCTCAAAATTCAAGAGAATAGACTTGCACGACATGAGGCAAAAAGACCAATTGGGTACAATCTCCCCCCATGCCTTATGTGAGTGCTCCACAAAGCATGTATTTAATATTTTATTCATCTCCAAGCTCAAAAATAGCCCAATTTTACAATTAGCATACTTTAGCTTTTGTGTTTGCTTTTGTCCAAAATAAAGAATAAAGCGGTTGGGCGGTCCAAGAGTCGGGCAGTGCCCAAATACAATGTCCAATAATGAATATTTAAACTGTACACCCATGCACATACAAAATGATAAATATATATCAAGTGCTTCAATAAATAAGTGTGCCAAAATAGATATTAGCGCCACTCCTAAGACGTGCACCCATCAAAAAAGATAATTCTTCTAAATAACTTGAATACACGCTATCGCTCAGTGCTTCCCAGCGCCATCGTCGCTTGCTCTACACATCAACTGAAGCATTCACAATTGTTAGAAAATAATAAAATTAAATCGATAAACGTGAATACCTAACAATCTTCAGCTAGAAAATAAATAAATAGGTTGAAACTCTATCCTAATCTTAATTTAATACGAGTGTGCACTCTAAACTCATAAACGTCTATTAATTTAAATATGTATTTTATGGAATCACCCACTTGCACATTAAATTAACGTGACGCCCGAAAAGGACAAGCATCCCCGTCAACTTTTCGCACAAGAAATCCACCTTGTGTACGAGCCTCAACAAATAAATATAATTTTACGGAATCCACCATGGAATATGCCTCCTGGTATCATACCCTTGGGGGGTGGGATAGCAATTGTCCTCAATTGCTATTAGCTCAATGTGGAGCCAATAGTGAGGGGTAAAAACTTAGGTCACGAGCGTGCATCCATTGAGCTTCTTCAACAAGATGATTTTTAAATTTCACCAAATATCTAGAATATCTACGGCCAGTTCTAGTGGTCATATAATCAGTGTCTAAAATGGTTTCGGGTTCAAGGATTTCATTTTCTTCTTCTAACAAAGGAGGATTTTCATAGATAGGGTGGACATGTAATTGGCCTTTGAAAGGTCGTAACAAACTGATATGAAAAGAATTGTGGATTTTCCAGTGTGGGGGTAGTTCTAATTTAAAGGCATTGTCATTGATTTTGTGAATGATTTTGAAAGGTCCATAAAATCTAGGAGCTAACTTTACAACAGGGTGTTTCTCAACACTTTGTAATCTTCTCTTTTCAATGTGTAACCAAATATAATCATCAACTGTGAAATTCATAGATTTTCTTTTCTTGTTAGCTTGTCTAGTATATGATTGATGGGCTTTCGTAATCGTATCTTTAACTTTATCAAAAATAGTAGCGTGCATATTGGCAATATCATTAGCACCTTTAACTTTGTTTGGCAATGAAGTAATAGGTATAGGCAATCTATATCCATAAACGATTTCAAAAGGTGCTTTCCGTGTAGTTGTATATGGGGTATAATTGTATGCAAACTGAAGTAAATGCAAGTGTGTATCCCATGTTTGTGGTTTTGAAATTGTGTATGCTCGTAAAAGATCTAAGGTGTATTGTTTGTAGCTTATGTTTGCCCATTTGTTTCAAGATGAAATATAGATGAAAAATCAATCTTTGTTCCTAAATTAGCAGACAAAGTAGTCCAAAAATTATTGCAGAATCTAGACTCGCGATCAAAAATAATAACTTTTGGCAAACCATGGTTAGTGAAAACAGTTTTCAGAAATAATTGAGCAGCTTGAGTTGCTGTTAACCTTTTCTTGCATGGAATGAAATATGCTTGTTTACTGAACCGATCGACAATAATCCAAATCATATCGTGATTAGCTTGAGTGTTAGGCAAACCAGTAATAAAATCCATTGAAATATATTCCCATGGTCGTTCTGGAATTAGTAAAGGCATTAACAAACCATATTGCTTACCATGGTGTCGCTTAACTCTTTGACAAATTATACATTCAGTTACAATGTTAGAAACATCAAATTCCATCTGTGGCCAGTAAAAATCTTCAACCAATGTACGTAAAGTGGAAATAATACCTATATGGCCTTGATATAGGGGACAATAAATTTCGTACAATATAAATGATCTAAGAACAGTTACACACAACTTTTTCTCATAAAATATACATCCATCAGCATAAGACAATGAATCAATTGGAATCTAATTATTGGCAATTAATGTATTCCAATCTGCTTGAAAACTAGGGTCTTGATCATAGGTATCTTTCTTAGGAATAAGGGAATCAAAAGATATGACAGAAATATTATGAATAGTTGGCCTTCTACTCAAGGCATCGACAACATTTTCTTTTTCGGGTTAATATTGGATAAGTGGATGAAAACTTTGAATAAAAGCAGGCCATTTAATATGACGGTCAGAGATTTGTGGTTGACTAAGGAGATGTTTGATACTTTGTTGGTCAGTTTTGATCATGAATTCAGATCCCATTAAATAGTGTTTCCATTGTCATAAAGCTTGTACTACTGCTAGCAATTCCTTATCATAGGTAGAATACTTAAGTTCAGAAGGTTTAAGTTTGCAGCTAGAGTAGGCTATGGGATGTGAATCTTGCATAATGACAGCTTCTATTCTAGATCCACTAGCGTCAGTGACTACTAGGAAAAATGGTCTATTAAAGTCAAGGAGTTGCAATATAGGAGTATGTGTTAAGGCATGTTTCAGTAAATCAAAAGAATTTTGCTGATTTTCAGACCAATGATACACAATACCTTTCTTTAATAATTTTGTCAAAGGTAATGCAAGCAATGAAAATTTTCTCACAAATTTTCTGTAAAAGCTAGCAAGACCTAAGAAAGAACGTAATTCATGCACATTTTTAGGTATTGGCCAATTCAAATTTGCTTTTATCTTTTTAGGATCAAATTTAATACCTTCAGATGAAACAATATATCCTAAATATTCAATGTGGCTTTGGAAAAATTCACTCTCTTCAAGATTAGCATATAATTGATTCTATTTTAATAATTTGAAAACCAAGGATAAATGTTCATAATGCTCATTTTCATTCTTACTGAAAACCAATATGTCATCAAAGAAAACAATGGCACAATGCTGATGCTTCAAAAATATGCGGTTCATCATATGACTGAATGTGGCTGGTGCATTAGTTAAACCAAAAGGCATAACAAGGAATTAATAATATCCAAATTGAGTCCTAAATGCAGTTTTGAAAATATCAAATGTGTCCAGTTGTATTTGATGGTATCCAGATTTAAGATCTATTTTGCTAAATATTGCAGTCCCTTGTAGTTTATCCACGAGGTCGTCTACCCTAGGAATCGGATATCTATTCTTAAGAGTGATCTTATTTAGGGCATGATAATCAATGCACATCCTATAAGTGTTATTTTTCTTTTTAACTAATAGAACAGGTGCATCAAAAGGAGAACTATTGAGCCTAATGAGTCCTCGAGTTAATAATTATTCAACTTGGGTTTGAATTTCTTTATGTTCAATTTGATTATGTCGATAAGGTGCTTTACATGGTGGTTGAGAACCCAAAATTTAGTCTATTTTATGATCTTCAAGACGTGTAGGTGGTAAACCAGGTGGTATATCAGCATCAAAACAATCTTTAAATTGTGTAAGAAATTGTGTGTGCCTAGGATGCATCTAATTTTTTGTAACTTCAATTTCATTTACCCATATTAAGTAGGATTTGCTACCTTTTCTTAACATGTGTATGACTAAGCAATGAAAGATTATCGAAGGTGTGCATACCATGAAATGTGATTTGTTTTTCATTAAAATGAATCTTCATTGAATGCGTGAAATAATCTATATCGGGATTATATTGATAACATCAAGGCATTCCTAAGATAATGTCACTAGATTGCAAAGATACAACTAAGAAATTTATACGTTTAGCATAATCACCAATTTTAATTTCTAAGTCATGCACTTCTTGTATTCCATTGTATCTAGTGCCTAAGAATGCAGCCTTGATGCGATAATGAGTAGAAACAGTATGTAAATTCAATTCGTTGACCAATTTTGTAGAAATAAAATCGTGTGTGCTCCTATCATCATGTAAAACAGTCTTTCTTTACCGTACACAAGACATTTCCTCATTAATAAAGAATGGGAATTTGGCATATCTAGTAAAGTATCTGAAGTAGTGCCGATATAGTCGTCATCGTCTTCTGTGAAATCTGGCATTTCTTCATGGTCTTCATCTTCAGTCGCTCCCAAGTAGTTGATGTGAATAGTTGGCTTTTTGGATTAACAATTCACCGCTAGATGTCTAGGTTAATGGCACTTATACAGACTATGGATTTGGCTTTAGAAACATTATTGGTAATAGCGGGGAATTTAAGAATGTTGGGATTTGGCTGGAGAGATGGCTTAGGATTTGGATTTGTGTTTGATGGTAAAGCAGGGGGCCATATCCAAGATTTACGAAATGAAGATGGAACAAAGCAGTTTTGATTGAATCTTTGAAAGTTAGAATTGAATTGCTTTGTACCGAAGTTACCGTTATTTGAGAATTGTTGTGATCACTTCTCTCGTCCTTGAATTTTATCTTTAGTATCATGGGCCAAGAAAATCGCATCCTTGAGAGTCGTTGGCTTGAACATGTTCACTTCCGCATAGGAGTGACCAAGCAAACCATGCATAAACTTAGGCTTATGGGTCGTCTCAAGTACATCTTCGAGCATTCGAAGTTGCAATAAAGCATTCCAAAAATGCTCGATATATTGTGAAATAGGCTCGCGATCTCTTTGTTACAGAAGATCCCACTGTTTGATTGCTTCTGGTGCACAAATCGGATATTGTATGCATACGTAGCGAGCGTTGGAAGGTCCCCAAGAACAAAGAACTCTGCTTTAAGCTCAAAATTCAAGAGAATAGACTTGCACGACATGAGGCAAAAAGACCAATTGGGTACAATCTCTCCCTATGCCTTGTGTGAGTACTCCACAAAGCATGTATTTAATATTTTATTCATCTCCAAGCTCAAAAATAGTCCAATTTTACAATTAGCATGCTTTAGCTTTTGTATTTACTTTTGTCCAAAATAAAGAATAAAGCGATTGGACGACCCAAGAGTCGGGCAGTGCCCAAATACAATGTCCAATAATGAATATTTAAACCGTGCATCCATGTGCATACAAAATAATAAATATATATCAAGTGCTTCAATAAATAAGTGCGCCAAAATAAATATTAGTGCCATGCCTAAGACGCGCACCCATCAAAAATGATAATTTTTTCTAAATAACTTGAATACACGTTATCACCCAGTGCTTCCCATCACCACCGCCGCCTGCTCTACACACCAACTGAAGCATTCACAATTGTTAGAAAATAATAAAATTAAACCGATAAAAGTGAATACCTAGCAGTCTTCAGCTACAAAATAAAAAAATAGGTTGGAACTCTGTCCTAACCTTAATTTAATACGAGTGCGCACTCTAAACTCATAAACATCCATTAATTTAAATATGTATTTTGTGAAATCACCCACTATGGAATCACCCACTTGCACATTAAATTAATGTGACGCCCAAAAAGGACAAGTGTCCCCATCAACTTTTTGCACAAGGAATCCACATTATGTACGAGCCCTGACAAATAAATATAATTTTACAGAATCCACTGCAAAACCTCACGGAATCTACCGTGGAATATACCTCCTAGCATCAATTATAGAGAATTGTGATAAGTAACATATTCCATCTGGCATGGTATCTATTGAAACCTTGATTGAGAGTGTATACAATAAAGTATCCACTGTGACAAACTTTGGAGCATATTTCAACGAGTGTGATATACTCACGGCGTGGAATACAAAGGTGGCCTCTTTGAATCATCATGCATTGCAATTGATGCATGGAGAGGTTATACAATACTATAGTGCAAATTCGATTGCAGAGACAAATGATAGCTCATTTTTGTACTTTGTAGAGTATCTAAATACACTAGATCTTGGAGGTGGGTTTCCTCCCCATCTATTGCTGCTAAAGATGAATGCACCTATTATTATGCTTAGGAACTTAAATCCGAAAAAATGTTTATGTAATGGTACACGATTGATATGGAAGGCATTCAATAGAAAGGTGATAGATGCTAAGATAATAACAGAAACAAATGTAGAGGAATGAGTTTTCATTCCTAAGATTACTTTTATTCCTAGCACTTTGCAATGTCCATTTACTATAAGATGGAGGCAATTTCCTATTCGATTGGCGTTTGTTATGACCATCAATAAGTCGCAAGGCTAGAATTTGTTAGTTGTTGTAGTCTTTACTTGAAGATACCGATATTTACACATGGACAATTGTATGTTGCATTTTCAAGGGTAAAATCCTCATGTGGTGTGAGAGTCTTGCTGGATGAAAATGGGAGCATTATGAATGTCTCAACAAACATTGTATACAAGGATGTGCTTCAGAAGATGCAATAAGATGTATTGTTTTTTTGCAAGGATGCATGCAAAGATGTGTTTTTTTGGAGGGTGCAATGGTATGCTTGCTTTTTTGTAAGGATGTATCCATTGAAATTTGAAAGCTTCGTAGTTATTGCTTGGCTCATATGCGAAATGACCTTTATGCCAAGGGTCATTGAGCATTTATATAATGATATCAATATAGAGATTTTACTTCTAATTTTTATTGAGGTGATGCATTGTGAATATACTCATTGTTTTCAAGTGCATATGGATTCGACGATCTCACACTAATAGAATACCAAGAGGATGGCCAATGTATAAATTTAAAGTCCTCGATTGCTTTGTGACACTACATCAAGCTATGACAATGCCTACTGAGTGGTTTGCAAACATTAGGCCAAGTATTGCTATTCTAAAGTTAAGTAATCTTTGTCAATTATTAGATGTATAAATTTAGGATAGCCAATGTATAAATTTAAAGTCCTCGATTGCTTTGTGATACTACATCAAGCTATGACAATGCCTATTGAGTGGTTTGCAAATATTAGGCCAAGTATTGCTATTCTAAAGTTAAGTAATCTTAGTCAATTATTAGATGTGTTTATGTTTACATTGTGGCTTTCTAAAATTTTAGGTGCAAGAAAGAGAGAAAAGACTATCATGTCCCTTACAGCATCGCCAAGGCAAGGAGTGGCAACGAGACTTGCTTCACCTACCCGTGTTGTGTTGAAGAGTGAAAAATTTTCACATGTTTCCTCGAAGAAAAGAAAGCTTTATTTTGGTTAGGCTTCCTATGAAATTTTTGGTTTTTTGTTCACATTGGCACAATCTCTAGAACAAACTTTGATTTTAAGCTCTACTTCATCCATGTGTATTATTAATACTAAGAGTTTTTTTGTAATGCTTGGATACACTTAAACTTTGTAATTGTGACATCCAAGGATAATATAGAGATACTTCTAACTATTCCACAAAGCAAGTATGAATACTAGTTTACAAGTTTGATACATGGTCATTGCACATATATACAAGTGTCTGTATACCTACATACAAATATATTTTTAGCCTTTTATACATGCATATATGAGAGAATGGGAGAGTGTGTGTGTGTGTGTGAAAGGGGGGGAGAGATGTAAAAAGGGTGAGAGATGGGGGATTGGGGATAAAGGAGAGGGGTAAGAAAGGGGAGGGAGAGGGAGGGAGGGGGAGAGGTGAAAAAGGGGATAAAAAGAAAACATAAAGGTTGTAAAGGAAGGAGACATGAAAATGGAAAAGGGAGGGAACGAGAAGGAGATATGAGAGAGAGAGAGAGAGAGAGAGAGAGAGAGAGAGAGAGAGATAGGTAACAAATATATGAGAGAAGTCACAAAGAGAGAAGGGGGGTGAAAAGAGATAGAGAGAGGAAGGGATGCAAAAAAAAATAGTGAGAGATTCAAGATAAAATATAAAATATGCATTTCGTATGTCTTTTGTTTATGGTCAAGTGCAATGGTATTTCTAATTGTAACGTGCAAAGCAAGTATGGGTAAAGTTTACAGATCTTGTGCATAATAAGAGGTGTTGTATACATATATGAGTCTCTATACACCTAAATGCAAGTACATGTCTATCCTTTTGTGCATGCGAGAGAGAGAGAGAGAGAGAGTAAAAACGAAGGGGAGAGATGCAAGTGGTGTGAGGGGTTGCAAATAGAGAAGAGGGATAAACAAAGAGAGGAAGGGAGAGGTGAAAAGTAGGGGAGAGAGGAAGTGATGGGTGTTGTAGAGAGGGGAGAGAGATAAAAAAGGGAGAGAGAGAGAGAGAGAGAGAGAGGGAGGTAACTTGTATGTGAGAAAATTCACAAAGAGGAGAGGTGTGAAAAGGGTGGGGAGAGAGAGAGATTGGCAATAAATAGTGAGATAGATCCAAAAAAGAGAGAAAATAGTGAGCACGCATGCAACCTCTTATGTTCGAGGACGCAAAAGAAGAGTGTGTTCATGCTATGGTTGTGCAATTGTATAGATGTTACAACTATATAGATGTTATAGTTGTGCAATGGAAGCGAATTATATGGTGTTTTTACATTCAAGGATGGCAAAGTTACTATGCGATAGGGACCCTGTTGCCCCGCTTTGCCTCGCTGCCGCAAAGCAGGATAGCATTCCTTGCAAGAGATAGTGTTCCTTGTAGGGGATTGTAATTCCAAAGGATATCAGGATGTACTTAAAAGATTCCAAACATATGAGTTGCTTGTAAGAAGACTTAAAAGACTGTAAGAAGGGCCATGCTGTGTAGGTTTAGCCTAAAAATATGAAGCACTGAGCTTCTTTATTGCCTAGCAAAACACAGTACAAACGTAAATCAAAGTTTCAGTAGAAACTTGAAAATACAAACTTTGAAATAACAAATAATGGCTGCATCATCATTATAATAGTATATATAAGTAACCAACGTCAGCGAGATGCTGGAAGTTGCTTGATTAAAGGACTGCATCATCGAAGATGGGATCTTGCCAATTCTCTCTTAGACGATCTGGGTGGCTGTGGACTGCTGGCTGCAACATGTGGCTGTGGACTGCTGGCTGCAACATGTGGCTGTGGACTAGCCAAATCTGCATTCATACACATTGAGTATGAGGACCCCATCACATTCCATGTACATAAGCCTGTGCTTCACTACTATTTGTGGGTCCTTGATTTAGAACTTATATGATGCACCTGGTCTTTTTATGAACACAGCTTACAACTTTAAACATACCTTGAAAGGCTAGCTAGCCTGCACTGCTTAAAACTTTAAACATTCCTTGACAGCATAATGCAGGCATCAAAGTGGGAATTTGTCTAAAACTTCCTGTGGAAGTTAGATTGTTTCAGCTGGCTTTGAGCATGAACTTTATATCCCTGTGAAGCCACCCCCACTTGCCTAATGGAAGCCCCTGACAAGTAATGTTGAGCTTTTTATTCTGGCCTTTCCAAAAGCCAGAATCCAAACTTGTACTATGACTTCCAGGGCTGAACTGGATGCTATGGTGTATCAACACAGGTTGCACCAGGCTAGATGGGCTATCACAGACGTAGAAGAAGGAACTAAACAGCAACATCAAATAACTTCAAATCCAACAAAGAGGTCAGGTCAGGGAAGGATGTTTAGCATTAGCTAGAAATTACCTTCAGTACCTCCATAACAAGGAATTGAACTACCTTAGATATCTTCACAGACCTAATAGCAGGAGAAATCAAATGCAAGTTCTGCTCTCAAACAATCTTTAATATCTTCCAAGACATAGTAACAGAAGAATCAAAAACTGCAAGCTCTACTCTTAGGAAACAAACAAAGAGATTAGAAAAGGGAAGGACATCAAGCATCTGCTGGGATTAGAGACTGCCTTCAATACCTTCATACGTTGACAGAAGGTTTCTGGGCCGTGGAGTTTGATGGACCTTGGTTGAGGGTGTTCGACTTGCAGTAGAAGGTGTATGCCTAATGTTAGAAGGTAAGGCCTTCAATGCAGACCTCTTGCTGGCCTGTTTGACATAAACCAGGCTTGAATTATTGAATAAGGGCATAAATATGAACAATTCTTTGACTAGTAATGATTAAATTCATACTTACAGAGGCAAGATGTCTGGCTGGATATGCCATGTTCTTGTTTGATGGCTTCTTGGTAGAGAGCTCATTTTCTTTGCATATCACCCTATTCAAATCATGTTGTTGTTGTGACTTTTCATGCACATTCTCTATTGGAGCTATTGTAGTGGAATCCACCTCATCCTTCTGCTCAGGAACATCCCCATAGACAATTTCAGCCAGAGCCAAATCCGTGCTTTCTGCTCTCACAAGACAACCAAGTGCTTCCGAACCTACCTTCTCAATCTGTATTTCCTCTTCACTCTCAAAGGACTGTGTAGCTTCTTCCTCCAGTACCAAATTTGCAGCATGATCTTGGGCCTCTGGTACTTGCAAGATTGCCTTATCCTTTATTGCCAACTTATAAAATTTCTCGACTGGAATTTCCTTAGACCAAAACTCTTGCACAGTTGTAGACATAGTACCAACAGGCACATCCTCTGCAATGCACTCGACTAAGCTGAAGTCAGCTGTCATTTCATGTGAATGGCTGGCCTCTTGAACCTTGTCCTCTCCCAATACCTCCAGATTATTCTGACCTTGATCTTCAATTAGCCCCTCTGTAATTTTGCCCGTTTCCGGTGAAGTTTTAGTTCCAGTTTCCCCATAATCATCTATAATCTTGGCTGTTTCCTGGGAAGCTTCACGTTCAGTTTCACCCTGATCTTCCGTAATTTTGCTTGTTTCTAGTGAAGTTTCACTTTCAGTTTCCCCATGATCTGCCTGTATGGCCGACATACTGACCTGGTTAATTCCGTCTTCCTCCTTTACTGGATAGTCTGACAGAGAGTCTTCTTTGGTAATTTCTTGCAGATAAGCTTCCTGCCCATTATTTATCAAGGTTGAACCCGCCTGTGTCTCATCTGACAGATCTTCATTCAGCCCTTCAGTGTTTACACAAACAACTTCATCAATCTTGTTGGCAGAGCTTTGAACCACCACCCCTTCATCTTTCATTTCCACCTCCATATCCTGGACTCCAAGACCCACATTCAATAAAAGCTTGGGCTCATCATATACGTCTGTTTTGTCTTCGCAGGGTCCTCCACACACGTCTGATTGGTAGTGATTATTGACATCTGCAGCATCAATTTCATCTTCCATTTCCTCTTTCATGGCTCCAAGGCCCTCATTCAATAAAAGCTTGGACTCTTCATACACATCCGTTTTCTCTTCACTGGGTCCTCCACACATGTCCGGTTGGTAGTGACTATTAACATCTGCAGCATGAATTTCTTCTTCCATTTCCGCTTTCAGGTCTATTGGATCCAGACTCTCTAATACAGCACTTTTGTCTGTTGGCTCCATGCTGTCCAAAATGGCAGATGGTGCGGCTGAGAAGCAGTCTGTGTTCACAGATTGCAGTCGCTCAGGGGCATCCACATCCTCCGTCAGATCATTTTTGCCCAGGGGCACATCATTTGATTCAGGAATGGAAAGGAACATTATTGGTTTTGCTGAAGTATTAGTAACCGGAACATCCTTTTCCTTAACATTGTCAATTCCCTCGGCAGCTAGCAGGTCATCCTTTACTACAGGTCCATTGTTTGATTCAGCACTAAATAATTGTGCTGAAGGGTTAATTTCTGAAGAATTCTCCTCCCTAGCATTGTCCAACCCCTCAATACGTAGCAGGTCAATCCCCCCATAAACGTCAGTTGTAGACTCCTTTTTTGTTTGGCCCTTAAGTTCCTCTACCTCATCTGCCGTGAAGTTCAACCTTTCATCAACAGATTCTGCAATCTGATCACCTCTTTCTTCCATGTCTCTTGAGCATCCTCCCCGGATACCCGCCAGTGAATGAGTTGCATTAGAATCATCCGGTTGATCTAGTCCTTCACAATATTCAGTTTCGATCCCCGCGTTTTCTACACAGGTGGGCAGTTGAACAGACTTGTTAGTCACCTGCTCTGTAATGGTCTCCTGTACATCATTTTTCATGAGGCTTAATTTGTCAGGAGTTTCAACAATCTTATGTACTGCTAATCCACTCTTTGCATCAACTATTTCGATTTCATCTTGTCCATCCATCAAAGTTACTTGGTCTGGAGATTTCTGATGCTGGACTATGTTGGTCAGCTCAAGTGGTCCAGAATCTGACTGCATGAGAACAGTGAGAAGTGCATCAGCTCCCTCTGAAACATCACTGCTACTATTGAGAGTGTCTACATTTTGGGCACATATTCCACCTTCGAGTACTTCCTCTTCCATGTTGTCCGGGTTCTGCTCCAAAGCACTAGATTCCTTAAGGCCTTTTGAATTTGCCTGGTTCTCATCCTCTGCTTCTTGCACAACATTACAGTTCTCAGGAGTCTCCATGTCTGGCTGCTCCGTTTCTTCTTCCTGGACCATATTTGCATGCATGAACTCTAGAGGAGCTTCGTCTGTTTGGACAATTACATCAGCAGATGCCTCGTCTGCTTCCAACTTCCAACTGTCATTTGCATTATTTGACATGCCAGAGTCACTCATCTGAGTTGTAGCTACTTCAACTGGGCATTCGTCCCCACCTTCTGTGTACCTTTCCTTTATCGGGTTGTCTTTCATTAATTGAAGCATCTCAGGTAGCGATGCAGCAGCCTGTTTGGTGAGAGAAGCAGTCAATCCAGTGCTGCCCTCTACTGGAGATTTCGCTTTCATATCCGAGCCGCATTGATCAAGTACAGAGGCATCAATTAAAACTTCCTCTCCTTCATTTTTCTCTCGTTGGTTCACAGCCGGCATGTCAGCCTCTGTAGTTGTTGGGCCAGTTGCAGCAGCTTCTGCACTTGACCAGCTTTCTTCCCATTGCAAGTAGACTGAATTTGCTACTGTATTATATTCATTCGACTTGGTAAAATCTGCTGCTACACTACTGATTTCAAGACTCATTTCCCCTTCGTACTTAGTTTTCTCAAACACCACATTGGATCCTTCTGTCATGCTCTCAAAAGGAATGTCCCCGGACTCTCCTGCTTCTCTGTCCATAATTTCAGTTTCACAGATTTCGATACCACTGGCGTCTTTGTCCTGGTTCTCTGCTGCGTCATAGTCCTGTATATCCCAGTCTTCTTCTAAATCACACTCTTCAGCATCAGAAGCAGAGTCTTCTTCCCATTCTGAGAGGGAATCCCCTTTGTCCGATTCTCCTTCAGAAGAATAATCTTTCTCTGTATCAGAGAACTTATCTTCTTGGGTACAGGAGCTCACTTGTAGGTCAAGGGAACCATTCTCCTTACAAAATTCTTCTTCTGTCCCCGATATGTGTTCCTGACATTCTTCTTCCTCCCCTTCTTCTACTCCTTCATACTCAGAGGAGTAGTAGTCTTCTTCATCAGAGTAATCACCTTCAGTTTCAACTTCTTCCATATCTTTTGGTGAAGCAATTATTGCATTGCATGACTCTTGTTCTTCTATCTGTCCCATCGTTTCTATCTGCTGCACATCCTTTTCACAATCCATTTTAATCTCCTCAGTGTTTGTGTCTTCTCTTGCAGATCCACCAGTTTCTTCAGATGCTAACAGAACAAGCTTTTCAGCTGCATCTTCCACAATCTCAGTGACATCAGCTTTAAATGTACCACTGTCATCAGTGCTTACATATTTTTCAGCCAGATCCTCCACAATCTCAGTGGTATCAGCTTTAGACATACCACTACCACCAGTGCTTTCATGTGTACTTCCATTTGCATCTTCAAGATGCTCAGTGAGTGAGTTCTTTTCGGTAGCAACTGGCTGATCAGATGGAGAGGCATCAAGGTCATCGAGGTAAATGACCAGGCTATCTTCTGGAAGTGTCATATCTGAGCAATTTCGAAGGCCATCCAGATTCTCAGGCATTAAGGTTACGTTATCAGTTTGACACGAATTCAGCAGTTCTGCATCCTTAATTGAATCAGCTTGACATGAATTCAGGAATTCTGCATCCTTAATGGACATGGTGCACGATCCTTCACTAATCCCTAAACCTGATTTTGAGTTGTCACAACTTTCTGTTGTAGTGTGGGGTTCCGGGAGCTTAGGCTCAGGACTACTTAAAGTTCCTTTTTTATCTACAATCTCAGTGACTTTGACATCCTGATTATCACTAATGGAATCGGTTATTTTTTCTGATACTTTCTGAGTAGCATTGTTCCTCAAAGACCTTCCAGTACGAGGTTCTGACTTGTTCACTTTTGCTTGAGTTGCTGCATGGTTTGCAGCTAGTTTGGCCTGTCCCTTTTTCAGAGGTTCCATGTACCCTTTTTTATTCCTGCTTGACCTACCCATACGAGGGTTTGAAAACTTTTCATCTTTTGGTTTATCACAAGTTGATGAGGCGGTTTTGGAATTTCTAGACATTGTTACATTCGTGGGTTTGGCCACATTCCTTAGCTTTGTGTTACTACAACCCTCTGACAAAGCAGCTGTCTTCATCTTAGCAGAGACATTTTTAGCTAACTTTGGGCTTTTCTGTGAATCTTCCTCTGTTTTTAACCTCCTTAAAGACATCTTATTGGTCACCTCTGAAACAGAGTTAGTGACCTTTTGCTCCCTGGGATGCTCTAGATTTGAACTGTCGTGGCTTTCCTGCTCGACAGCAATTGCCTTTGTCTGGAAAAGCTTGATTTCAGAAGTTGCTAGTGTCAATCGTCTGCTCCTTCGCAAGTTTTCTGTACTGGTAGACTGTTCTGCTCCAAGATCCATAGAATCCACACGAAAATCAGGCTGATGTTCTTCAGTTGGGGAATTAGTTTTGGTAGAATCAACTACTGAATTCTGATTGAATTTTATGTCAGTCCCAGCCAAAGTCAGACGCCTACTTCTCCTCAGTTTTTCCTTACCTTCTTCCTCTTCACATTTAGTTTCTGACCCACAGAAAGCAGAACCCTTATCTGCTCCATCTTGGACTCTGGAATCGCCTGAATTGTGTCGTTTCCTGTTACTTCTAAGCCTCCTTGCATTTTGATGTGACACTGCTGATTCCTTGGAATTTTGGTTTTCAATAACATTTGGGCCCTTCTTGTGATGCCTTGCAAGTTCTTCCGTCTTGTTCTCAGACAAAACCTTGTGTAAACCGCTCCTAGTGCTGATAACTTTCTCAGTGAGAGGAACTGTTGCAGGGCTGTTAAGAGTGAGATGCGGATTTCTACCGGCTCCCTGAAGCTCCCCCTTAGGGTCTCCATTGGCAATTATTCTCCCACTTCTGGTCCTCCTCTCAGCTGCAGAAGAAGGGGTTGTTACATTAGAGCCATTTTCAGTGTGAAGCTCTGCCTCTTTATATCTGATTTCCACATTTTCAGAGAATGTAACAGCCCCCTTCTTTCTTGGGGCTTGCAACTGCTTGACTTTATCCTTGTGGCATATTTCTTCTTCAGGTTCTGTCCATACAACCTTCCCTTTGGACTTGGGGCTTACTGAGCGGCTTCCAGGCGAACGCACCTTCACCTTCCCTTTGCGAAGGACAATTCCAGTGCTTCTAGGCTTGAGCAGGGTCTTACCCTGAGGGGATCTGCTCTCCATCTTGACTGTCTGTCCTTTGGATGCAAATTCAGCCTCCAGTTCCTCTTTTCCACTGTGTTTCTCTACATTGGAAGATAAATTAGCTTGTGAGGAAACATCTCCTCGCCTTCTAGTTGCAGGCTTGCTGGGAATTTCCATAATTTTATCATTTTTCTGCACAATTCTTCTTGATCTACCTATTTCATCAAGAACCTGAGGCTTCTGCCACACACAAACCGACACATTGTGTATGCATTAAGAAAATTCAGTAAAGAAATACCTTAGGAGGAGGGACTAACAGCAAAATTCTTCACCTTGAGGAGAGCACAGAGGGCATCAGCCATCTCCACGTTGGTGGAATTGGCAGGAATGCCATGCTTCTTGCAGAGGAGCTGCAGCTGTCGCCGGGGCAAGGAGTGGTAATCCATGGGGAGGGCAGAATTGGAGCGGGAAGGCAGCTAGGGCAAGCGCGGCCAGCAAGAAGAGCATGAATTCTCCCCTTCTGGCTTGGGCGAGGGACTGTGATGGCGCTCCTCTGAGTCCGGCAGTGGCAACTCTCTCTCTCTCTCTCTCTCTCTCTCTCTCTCTCTCTCTCTCTCTCTCTCTCAGAGTCACCTCCCTCCCTCCGAATTCAAATGAGATCCAAGAGCATGAATTCCCCCCTTCTGGCTTGGGCGAGGGACTGTGAGGCGCTCCTCTGAGTCCGGCAGTGGCAAATCTCTCTCTCTCTCTCTCTCTCTCTCTCTCTCTCTCTCTCTCTCAGATTCTTCGATCACACACACACACACACACACTCTCTCTCTCTCTCTCTCTCTCTCTCTCTCTCAGAGTCACCTCTCTCCCTCCGAATTCAAATGAGATCCCCAAGAACGCCTGCCCGCCCAGACCGTTTTATGTATCGCCCTCCATTCAAATTCAAACTTTGTACCATTCAAATTTGCCTTTCTACCAACGGTCGTAAATCCCCCCCCGCCCACAAAGAACACAACACATCTTAGATACGGTCATTGGAAAGTGTGCCAGCCTTAGGACTATCTTGTATATAGCGGCTGGCCGATCATGGCAGCCACTTCCGGGCTTCAACTCTAAAGGCCACATATCACAAAGGCCTTCCTTTACCTCTACAGACATACATATACCTAGGTATGGAATTTTACACTCCAATAGATAGGATTGCATTAAATCAAAAAATTTCCTTCGGTAAACCGGTGAGCCTAGTTAATATAGGCTTAGCAGGCAGCAATATATTCAACATGTGTTCACATTTAAATTTCCATATCTAGGGATGCTGCAGCCCGCTCAAGTTTGAATTCACGTACATATGAAACTCAATTCCAACCATTTGAGCTATAGATGTATTGTATAGATTTTTACTTTACTACGTTACTTTTTTGAAACAATCGTGATTGAGCTTCATCCAAATCTCTTGACCCCCTACGGATACGGCACCATTGGGCTGCTCAATTGCAATAACTCTTACCCACTCATTTTTTGCACATTCATCCTACCAATTGAATTGCTATTAATTGGTGCCTATGGTACAAAATTTTCAATTTTAAGCCAAACTTCAACCTTCTTTTATAGGCCAAGTTTGCAGCTTGTAAGGACTCAAATGCGACACTAGGTGAAAACAACTTAGGTATGGTTCGTACGCGATCGTGATAGTGAGGGCCCAAATTTGGCACCAGATGATACATCTTCAATATGGTATGTATGCTAACATGTAGCAAAGGCCCAAAAGTTAGAAGCCATATGAAACATCTTAGGTATGCTATGTATGGTACTACTATGCATACCAAGTGTCCAACTTTATCACACAATTAAACACTCTAAATTTTGGACTTCCACTATATCTTTGGGTTTTGCATCAAATAGACATGGTTCGACATGCAATATAGTAACAAATTACAACAAGTGTAGCAACACATGTTGGTTATTCATCAAGAGAAGAAAACAGTAGCGTATTAAGACCAAGTTAGTAACACGAAGAGATTGAAATTTATCACAATAACATGTAAGGACCAATAAGTGCAAAGATAGCAAATGCTTCGATTTCACTTTATTCTCATGTACAACAAACTATGGGCACTTAAGAAATCCTCCACTTTTTATTAATAACTCAAAAATATGCTAGAGAATCACCTTAGCTCAATCTGCAACCATGAGAGCTTGATTATGCTTATAAGATCAATGGTCTTGTAGAACATAGACATATATTTCTTGCCGGATATCAAATTCACTTCATGCAAAGTAAAATGCAACCTTAAGGGTCCTTGACCCTCAAGTTTATCATATTATGTTATGCATAGCCTTTTCACATGCTAGTTCACTCATCCCAATCTTTGTGTGTGGCAAGTCCTTTACATTCAACCCTTGTATCGTTCCCATTGTCTCAACCATTAGTTATAGAACAATTGGATTACTCTAGCATAACCAATGAGGAAACCTTGTATTGCCTAGACTCCTTTATTAACTGAGAAAGGTAGTTGAATCTCACACAAAGCTTCTACTAGCAACATTTCATATGGTGTTTAAGATGTGGCGATTGAATTTTAACCTAAATTTTGAGTGTGTGCGAGAAACAAGCTTTTAGAGCAAACTTTTTTTGGCAACCTTCAAATTTATTCCACATAGTCCACTTGGTCATCTCTTTCTTTTGGGCATATATCAAGCAGCACTACTACTCCTCCATTGCAACACCACCAACACTAGCACCACTACAACCACCACCACACCTTGCTCTTCCCCTTCTCATTAGAATTACAACCAATTATCCTCTCTCTCTCTCTCTCTCTCAAACAACACATCAGTAGTTCTCTCTTCTTAACTTATTTACATTACTGTATTAAGCTTATGTAATTACTTTTTATAATATTATCATAATATTAGTGGTTGAATTATACATACAAAAGCGATATCATGCTCACATATACACTCACATCTCCCCTCTCTCAATTATTGGCATATATGTTATAATTACATCATGATGTATTGATACTTCAATTGTGCACACATGAGCAAAACCAAATACACTTACACATTCCTCTCTCTCTCTCTCTCTCTCTCTCTCTCTCTCTCTCTCTCTCTCTCTCTCTCTCTCTCTCTCTCTCTTGTTGGGGACCCATGACATGCATCTCCCTCTCCTCCTCCTTTTGAATAGCAACATCTCTCTCTCTCTCTAACAATGCATTAGTAGTTCTCTCTCCTAAACATCACTAGATTAAGCTTATATACTTATCTTTGATAATATTATCATAATGTTAGTGGTTTAATTACACATACATAAGTGATATCACACTATATATATATTCACATCCCCCCACTCTCCTTTCTTTGCACATATTTTATAATTACATCCTAATATGATAGTATTTTAATTATGCACACATGAGCAGACCACAGAGACATCCACTTATACTTACACATTCCTCTCTCTCTCTTTCTCTTGCTCCGTCTCTTTCTCATTTGATTAGGCTTGCATATGGATTGAAGATATGCATCCATTTACAATAGTCCAAGAGGATGGTATCCATGGGATTTTCCTCAATCGAATAGGGAAGCATGTGTTTGAAGAGGATGATATCCATGGGATTTTCTTCAAATATAGATGGACATATAAAGGAGTTAGGTGGGTTACATTTCATCATCTTTATGCTATCATCCACAAATAGTATCATTGTGGGCTAAAGTGTGGCCAATCAATATCATTAAAACATTTTAGAAATTATGGCTTTGCCCTAACTCCTTCAAGAAAAATGAGTTACGAGAACAAATGCACCAGTGGTATCATTTTTTTGTGATCAACCATAGTCTCTTTAGAAGAAGACATAAAAGTTCAACATATTCTAAAGAATACATGTGGAATTACTTACCAAGAATCTGGATCCTTATATCTCTTGCACAATTTTTTCTTCAACTATTTTTAGTATAATGCTTTATCATTGGAGGACAAATCACCTTTAGGTAGTCAAGGAAGATAGGACATCTCCGGTGCATCTCCTCATTTCACTGCTACTCAATCTACTGATCCTTATACATGAGCTACTTCTCCTTCAAGTCCGCCCTAATCCAGTTTATAATATCCCCTTCTTCAAGTGTCCATACATGAACCTGCCATTCATACTTCTATTACATATAGAGAACACATCAATAAGTTACCATTGCAAATATACTTCTATAGAAGGATACCAAGTTATGCATGTAGAAAAGTCTCCATGCTACTAACTTGCATGTCTTCCAAGGCTCAATATCATCATCTGGTTTGAAATTCTCTTTATCTCTTATGTGAACTAGAAGAACAAATATTTATCCACTTGAATGTTGTAGTAGTTTTCTCATTAAAAACGAGAGAGAGAGAGAGAGAGAGAGAGAGATAAAGAGAGAGATTATGTGACTTGCTTTGAATTTTATTTCCACTAGGAAGGGAGTTGCCAGCAACCCCTTCCCCAAAAAAAAAATCACAACTCCCCTCCATCATCTCTTTAAGGGGACATGAATTTTTTTTTCAGCAGATAGGGGTTGTCAGTAACCCCTTCTTGACAATTTTTTTTTTCATAAGTTGCCTTCTTAATCTCTTTGAGGGGACTTATGATTTTTTTTAAAGTTGAGAAGGATTGTCAACATTTCCCTATTTAGTTAGAGGACTTGTGAAAATTTTCTTCACCAGGAAGGGGTTGTCGGAATTCCCTATTCGGTAAAAAAAATTTAAAAGTCCCCTCAAAGACATGATGAAGAAGATCTTGATGGAAAAAAAATTCAAAGCAAGTAATATAATCTCTCTCTCTCTCTCTCTCTCTCTCTCTCTCTCTCTCTCTCTCTCTCTCTCTCTCTCTCTCTCTCTCTCTCTCTCTCTCTCTCTCTCTCTCTCACATTTGTCTCACTGTCTTCTCTCATTCATTTTTGTCTATTTGTCTGTCTCTCCCCCTCTCTCTTTATATTTATATTTGGTAATTAACTTAAAAATAATTAGTTATTAAGTTATTAACTAAGCAATAAATTTAGCAGTGCATGTGTGTATGCATCTCTCTCTCTCTCTCTCTCTCTCTCTCTCTCTCTCTCTCTCTTTATGTGTGTGTGTGTGTGTGTGTGCGTTGTCGTGTCGCTACACTGACACAGTTTGAAAAACTCTAGAGTGCATTGTCATTTGGCTTTTTTATTGATCTAGAGAGCCAATGCCATATTAGTCATTAGTATCAATGTCCGTAGTGTGCATGGTTCAAAAATACTAGATTTTTGAACGAGTTTAGCCTATTTTTAGTATTTTAGATATTATTTCTTGTAAATATCCAAAAGCTATAGATAACTTCTAGAATAGGATGACATGTGAAAAAAAGCAAGTGGATTTCAGTCATTTTTGGGGGATTTTATGCAAAAAGAAGGATTGATGAAATCGCACGATCACAATTTACAGGCAGCAAACAGCACTCCGAACTGGGAGAAGAAGAAGGAGTGATCTGGGAGAATTTTGATAAGGTGTCCTCATATTTTACCCCCTTTCTCGGAGGCAATGGAGGCAGTTGATTGGTGGTCTAAGCAGCAGAGAAAAAGCTATTGTTTGATGTACTTTTTTGGCCTACAAGGGATGTATCTTCTCATGATGCAGAAATAAATTGCCAGGCTTCACCTCTATGAGTATTCTTCTATTTCTTTGAACCCCTTCTCTTTCATCAGTTGCTCTCCCTGAATCTCACTTCATCCTATTGTCTCTTATCCCCGTGGTAGACTTTCTATCCTAAATGCTTCGACAGTGGTGAACCTGACGTAAAAGTCGACAGCAGCAGGTGTGTAAAGATGGGGGATTCTGCAGGTTCAAGTGGTGGTGATACTTTACAACAGATGATTGGTTTGTTGTAGCAACAACAACAACAGTAGTTGTCGTTACAATAGATGCAAACTCGGCAAGAAGTAAAAAGAATCGATTCCTTAGCTATGAATGCATTGTAGGGCAATGGGATAGGAATTGAAGCAATTTAAGGGTCAAAATATTTCGGTCTTCATCCAATTGCATGAAGAAAAGATGTTGTTTCATGGGGTACCGTAGTATGCATGGAGTCAGTATTTCTCATGTTTGGCCATACATGCATTGCATGATCGGATTGATGAGTTACATAAAAGAGATGCTGATTGGGCAACTTTTAAGAAAGCTTTGAAAGAAGAGTTTTTCTTGGAAGATGTAGGATTGGTAACTAAAAAGACATTTACAGATTGGATTAAAAAGTCCAATAAAGGGTTGGCTACTACAGCTTTGCTCTGTGAATTTAAAAGTTGGTATGCATAGTTGGTTGCTCATGAGCAACAATCATTGGAGAGTTAGATAATTGATTTGTTTCTGAAGGATGCAGATCATGTCTTGCAGGAAAAGCTGACTGATCGTTTAGAAGATGCTTCTTTTGAAATGGGACTAAAATCAGATTGGGCTAATGTAACTGAGGCAATGCATATGTTGGCAAATAGAGAGCAGATGAAATTAAGATAAGCGCGAACGACCGGCTATACCTGTTGGTCCAATTCTTAAAGGTGATGATGTGGATGAATTAATCAAAGGTATGCATGATTTGAGATTGAATTTGACAGAAATCTATGCAAAGTTCGAAAAGTTGCATATTAAGGTAGAAGAGAAGGATCGAGCAACAGTCCAAAGACCATACAAAGAAGGATAGAAGAGGAGATGCATTTGTTGTGACAATTTACAACAAGAAAAGCGAGACTATACAGCCTACTATGAAGCGAAAGCGAAAAGGTTAGTCTTTTGGAAAGATGACAAAATACATGCAATAGAAACTGGTCTTCCAATAGAGCCAAATTTTGGAAATGTGGCATGTAGAAGAGGTTGGAAGAGATGGCAGCAAGGACATCATTTGTTGGTGCATAGATCGGATGCTGTAAGCGCACGTAGTGAGCATCAGAAGGTCCCCAAGAACAAAAGAACTCTACTTTTTGCACACAAATCAATGTAAAAATCTTGCACGACATGAACAAGAGACCAATTGGGTGCAATCTCCCCCCATGCCCTGTGTGAGCGCTCCGCAAAGCATGTATTTCATATATTAATCATCTTCAAGCTCAAATAATAGCCCAAATTACAAAATAGCACGCTTTAGCTTTTGAGTTTGCTTTTGTGCCAATAAAGAATTAAAGCTAATGGGCACCCAAGAAGTCAGGCATACCCAAATACAATGTCCAATACAAATATCTAAATCGTGCGCCCATGCGCATACAAAAATAATAAATAAATATCGCGCCTTGATAAATAAGTGCGACAAAATATAGGTGCCATGCCTAAGACATGCGCCCATCAAAATATTGACGATAACTTGAATACACACTATCCTCCAATGCTTTCCACTGCCACCGCTGCTATCTCTACACATCAACTGAAGCATTCACAATTGTTAGTAAAATAATACAATTAAGCCGACAAAAGTGAATACCTAGCAGTCTTCAGCTACATAAATCAATTGGTTAGAAATCAATCCTAACCTTAATTTATCACGAGTCCGTACTCTAAACTCATAAACGTTTATTAATTAAATATGTATATGTATTTTGCGAAATCACCCATGTACACATAAAATTAACAAAACGCTCGAAAAGGATACGCGTCCCCATCGACTTCTCACACAAAGAATCCACTTTGTGTATGAGCCCCGGTAATAAAATCTTACGGAATCCACCGTAAAACCTCACGGAATCCACCGTGGAATATGCCTCTTGGCATCATACCCCCGGGGTGGGATAGCAATTGACCTCAATTGCTATTAGCTCAATGTGGAGCTAACAGAATGGGGAAAGCATTTAAGTCTCTAGCGTGCATCCATTGGGCCTCTTCAACAGGATGGTTTTTAAACTTGACCAAATATCTAGAATATCTACGGCCAGTTCTAGTGGTCATAAAGTCAGTGTCTATAATAGTTTCAAGCTCAAGGATTTCAGTCTCATCATCTAATAAAGGTGGGTTTTCATAGACAGGGTGCACAGGTAATTGGCCTCTAAAGGGTCGTAATAAACTAATATGAAAGGTGTTGTGAATTTTCCAATGTTGTGGAAGTTCTAGCTTAAATGCATTGTCATTGATTTTGTGTATGATCTTGAATGGTCCATAGAATCTAGGTGCTAATTTCACAACTGGGTGTTTATCTACACTTTGTAATCTACGTTTTTCTATTCGTAACCAAACATAATCATCAACTTTAAAATTCATGGCCTGTCTTTTCTTATTTGCTTGTTTTGTATATGATTGTTGGGCTAGCAATCATGTCTTTAACTTCATAAAAAATAGTAGCGTGCATGTTAGCAATATCATCAGCAGTCTGAATTTTGTTTGATAATGATGCAATAAGTGTAGACAATCTATATCCATAAATAACTTCAAATGGTGCTTTCTTTGTAGCTGTATGTGGTGTATTGTTATATGCAAACTGAAGTAAGTGTAAATGTGTATTCCATGTATGTGGTTTTGAAATAGTGTAAGCACGCAAAAGATCTAAAATAGTACTATTAGTAGCTTCTGTTTGACCGTTTATTTCAGAATGAAATGCAAATGAAAAATCAATCTTTGTTCCTAAGTTAGCAAACAAAGTAATCCAAAAAGTATTATAGAATCTAGAATCACGATCAGAAATAATAACTTTTGGTAAACCATGATTAATAAACACAGTTTTCAACAACAATTGAGCAGCTTGAGATGCAGTTAGAGTTTTCTTGCATGGAATGAAATATGCTTGTTTGCTAAACTTGTCTACAACAGTCCAAATCATATCATGGTTAGCTTTAGTGTTAGGTAAACCAATAATAAAGTCCATTGAAATTTGTTCCCATGGTCGTGATGGAACAGATAATGGCATTAGTAAACCATATTGTTTACCATGATGTCTTTTAACTCGTTGACAAACTAAACATTCAGAAACAAAGTTAGATACATCAGTATCCATATGTGGCCAATAAAAATCTTCAGTCAACGTACGCAAAGTAGATATAATGCCTCTATGACCTTGATATGGAGGACAATGAATCTCATTCAAAACAAATGATCTAAATGGAACTGTCACACATAATCTCTTTTCGTAAAACATGAATCCATTATTGTAAGACAGTGAATCAATAGAAATCCAATTATTTGCAACGAATTTATTCCAATCAGCTTGAAAAGTAAGATCCTGATGATAAGTATCTTTCATAGGGATAAGGGAATCAAATGATATCACAGAGATATTATGAATTGTTGGTCTTCTACTCAAAGCGTCGGCTACAACATTCTCTTTTCCTGGTTGATATTGTATAAGGGGATGAAAACTTTGGATGAAAGCTGCCCATTTAATATACCGATCAGATATTTGGGGCTGACTAAGGAGATGTCTAATGCTTTGTTGGTCAATTTTGATCATAAACTCAGAACCCATTAACTAATATTTCCATTGACGTAAGGCTTGTACTACAGCTAGTAGTTCTTTATCATACATAGAATATTTAAGTTCAGATGGTTTGAGTTTACAGCTAGAGTAGGCTATGGGATGATTATCTTACATAAGGACGGCTCCTATTCTAGATCCACTAGCATCAGTAACTACTAAAAAGAATGGTCTATTGAAATCAGGTAGTTGTAATATAGGAGCATGGGTTAATGCATGTTTCAATAAATCAAAATATTTTTGTTAATTGTCAGTCTAGTTATAAACAATACCTTTCTTTAAAAGTTTAGTCAAAGGTAAAGCAAGTAATGAGAAATTTCACACAAACTTTCTGTAAAAACTAGCAAGACCTAGAAAAGAACGTAACTCATACACATTTTTGGGTATGTGCCAATTTAAAATTGCTTCTATCTTTTTAGGGTCAACCTTAATACCTTCTGATGAAACAATATGTCCTAGATATTCAATTTCTGTTTGAAAGAATTCACTCTTTTCAGGATTAGCATACAATTGATTGTCTTTTAACAACTTGAAAACTAAAGACAGATGTTCATAATGCTCATTCTCATTTTTACTGAATACTAATATATCATCAAAGAATACGATAACACAATGCTGACATTTTAAAAATATGTGATTCATCATACGACTAAATGTAGTAGGTGCATTAGTTAAACCAAAAGGCATCACTAGAAATTCATAGTGTCCAAATTGTGTTCTAAATGCAGTTTTGAATATATAGGATTTATCCAATCTTACTTGATGATAACCAGATTTAAGATCTATCTTACTGAATATGGCAGATTCTTGTAGTTTATCCATAAGATCATCCACCCTAGGAATTGGATATCTATTCTTAACAGTAATTTTATTTAGGGCACGATAAATCAATGCACATGCGATAAGTATTATTCTTCTTTTTGACTAATAAGACAGGTGCGCCAAATGGAGAACTACTAGGTCTAATTAATCCTCTGCTAAGCAATTCCTCTATTTGATTTTGAATTTCTTTTTGTTCAATTTGGTTATGTCTATATGGTGCTTTACATGGTGGTTATGTACCAGGAATTAAATCTATTCTGTGATCTTCAGGACGTGATGGTGGTAATCCAGGTGGTAAATCATCAGCAAAACAATCTTGAAATTGAGCAAGAAATTATGTATGCCTAGGATGCATTTGTTTTTCTTTAGCTTGAAGTTCATTCACCCATATTAAATAAGATATGCTACTTTTACGTAATGCACGTTTAGCCTGAGTATGAGTAAGCAATGGAAAATTATTGGAAGCGTGCATACCATGCAATGTGATTTGTTTTCCTTGAAAATAAATTTTAATTGAATGCGTAGAATAATCTATGTCAGGATTATATTGATGACGCCAAGGCATTCCTAAGATAATGTCACTAGACTGCAAAGGTACAACTAGAAAATTTCTTCGTTCAGTATATTCACCAATTTTAATTTCTAAATTATGCACTTCTTATATTCCATTATATCTCATGCCTAGGAATGCAGCTTTAATGCGATAATTTGTAGAAACAGTTTGTAATTTCAATTCTTTCACTAACTTTGCAGAAATAAAGTAATGTGTGCTACCATCATCATGCAAAATAGTCTTTTCTTTACCATGCACAAAACATTTCATTGTCAACAAAGAATGTGGAGTTGGCATACCTGGCAAAGTATCCGAAGTAATACCAATGTCATCATCATCTTCCGTAAAGTCAAGCATTTCCTCATATTCTTCTTCTTCCATTGCTCCAAGATAATTGATATTGACAGGTGGCTTTTTGGTTTGGCAATTGGCTGCTAGATGTCCAAGTTGATGGCATTTGTAACAAACTATAGATTTGGCTTTAGATACATTATTGGTAATGGCAGGAAGTCTAGGAATGTTGGGATTTGACTGTAGGATGGCTTAGGGTTTGGATTGGTATTTGATGGCAAAGCAGGTGGTCGTGTCCAAGACTTACGGAATGAAGATGGAAGAAAACGACTTTGATTGAATCTTCTAAAATTTGAATTGAATTGCTTGGAACCATAATTACCATTTGTTTGAAATTGTTGTGGTCGCTTGTCTCTTCCGCGAATCTTATCTTCAGTGTCATGAGCCAAGGAAATTGCATCTTCAAGGGTTGTTGGCTTGAACATATTGACTTCAGCATAGAAATGTCCAAGTAGACCAGACATAAACTTGCGTTTATGAGTCGCTTCAGGTACATCTTCGAGCATGCGTAGTTGCAGTAGGGCATTCCAAAAACGTTCAGTGTATTGGGAAATAGGTTCGCGATCTCTTTGTTGTAGAAGATCCCATTGCTTGATGGCTTTTTCATGGAACTGAGGAGGAAGGAAATTCTGCAAAAACTTCTTTTGGAAACTCTCCCATGTGGTAGGGCAATCAATGCTCTTGTGGACCACACTCCACCATAAAGATGCTCGATCAACTAAATGATTAGTGACACATTTAATTTTGTCTTTCTTAGCATATGTTTCTTCATGGAAGTAATCATCAAACAGAATGATAAATGCAAGTACAGTCTTTTCATCTTGTGATCCATTGAAAGTACGAAATTTGAAGTTTCTTTTACTTATCTTTGTTTCTTTGCAGATGGATTGGGCTTCAAGCGTCGCATCGATGGTACGTCGTATAAGATCTTCCGGTTGCGGTCCATCTTTGTCGGTGGTAGTTCGTTGCAAATTAGCCAATTGAGCTTGCAAAGCTTGTCGGGCTCTTTGTTCTTCATCAAGCTGCATCATAATCAAATCCAACTTTTGCTTCATCATTGGTTCGAGTAAATCACCTTCAGCCATAAGATCGTCCATATTTTGTTCCGTCATCCTGTAAAATCCAAAAGACCTCACGCTCTCGAAATCTGATTAGCGGGATGAGCGTAGCTCAAAGGCAGGAATACAAGGCTTATAAATTTTTGTTTGGCTTTTATGGTCTTTTTCCTTTGCGATTGCGGTATTCGTTGTCTTCGTAGAAACTGCGTATGAACTGCGTATGACCTTCTGTGTTTGCTGAATCTGGTTCAGCAAGTCTGCAGGCGTAAACAGAGTCTACCAGAGAGCAATACCGTGATTCTGTGCTTTTGCGTGTGAACAACCTTTATGGGAGTGGTTGAAGTAAGTCTTTTATTGACTTTTGTGACTTGCAGAATTTGTATAACTTGGAAGACTTAGTGGATTTAAAAGCTTAAGTAACTAAGCTTAAGAAATCTGAACTGTCGACGATTTAGGAGGGAGGCCTGTTTTTTGCATCATCGACCCAGGCGAGTACATGCCGCTGCCGCCCAATGACGAATTTCGTGATTGAAGCTTTTATAAGCTTTTTTTAAAGCTTACTAAGCTTTAAGTTTAAGCTTTTAAACTTTTGAGCTATGGAAGCTTACTGTCAGTCTGGTTAAAAAAAAAGACTTGAAGAAGTAGCTTTCCACGTGGTCCTCTGCCTCCACAGGCTAGTCCTTCGCGATCAGAGAGTGCAGATAGGGGTTCTTGACCGCCAAGAATACACCGGTATCGATCGTTCGTGACGAAACTGACTGTAGAGCTTGATCGTTCCAGGAGCTCCGCCTTCACGCAAGATGGTAAGTGATTGGAGGCTCTTGATCTCAGCTTCGCTTTGATACCACTAGTGCACAGATCGGATGCTGTAAGCATGCGTAGTGAGCGTCAGAAGGTCCCCAAGAACAAAAGAACTCTACTTTTTGCACACAAATCAATGTAAAAATCTTACACGACATGAACAAGAGACCAATTGGGTGCAATCTCCCCCCATGCCCTGTGTGAGCGCTCCAACAAAGCATGTATTTCATATATTAATCATCTTCAAGCTCAAATAATAGCCCAAATTACAAAATAGCATGCTTTAGCTTTTGAGTTTGCTTTTGTGCCAATAAAGAATTAAAGCTAATGGGCACCCAAGAAGTCAGGCATACCCAAATACAATGTCCAATACAAATATCTAAATCGTGCGCCCATGCGCATACAAAAATAATAAATAAATATCGCGCCTTGATAAATAAGTGCGACAAAATATAGGTGCCATGCCTAAGACATGCGCCCATCAAAATATTGACGATAACTTGAATACACACTATCCTCCAATGCTTTCCAGTGCCACCGCTGCTTAGCATTTACAATCGTTAGTAAAATAATACAATTAAGCCGACAAAAGTGAATACCTAGCAGTCTTCAGCTACATAAATCAATTGGTTAGAAATCAATCCTAACCTTAATTTATCACGAGTGCGCACTCTAAACTCGTAAACGTTTATTAATTAAATATGTATATGTATTTTGCGGAATCACCCATATACACATAAAATTAACAAAACACCCGAAAAGGATAGGCATCCCCATCGACTTCTCACACAAAGAATCCACTTTGTGTATGAGCCCCGGTAATAAAATCTTACGGAATCCACCGTAAAACCTCACGGAATCCACCGTGGCATGAAATCCACCGTGGAATATGCCTTCTGGCATCATTTGTTGCCATAGATGCAACCACATATGGGTTGAGAATTGAAAGGACTGAAGAAGCTCGTAAAGGAGGCATGACTAAAGCAAAATCTCACATTTGGATGCATGCATTAGATTGCATGGAAAAAGGCAAAACAACAAAGTCTAAATTGACTGATGCAAGTCAGAATATACGAGGGAGAATAGGATGGAGTGCACCAGTGGATTCATTTTCAGCCTATGCTTATTAGGCTGAGGTTCATAATCAAGAAGCTCTTGTGGAAGAAAAGAGAAGAAGAGATGAGGAAATTGTTGGTCCTTCCTCTTTAGGCCCATAACATGAAGTAAAATGGAGCAATAGAAAGGCTGAAAAATCCATATTGAGCATGTTATGGAGCAGGCATCTCAAGAGAAGAAACAAGAAGGGAAGAAAAGGAGCAAGCAGCCCGGTTACATGTTACAATCAGATCTTGAGACTCCCACAAACCTTAAAAAGGTCTTGGACGATCGCATACTTGGTGTAGAGTTGAATTCACACTTGGTGAAGTTCTTGGAATCGCAAAGTACGAATTTCATGATGCAATCATTGATATGCTGAAACGAAAAAGATAGTTTGATGGTGAAGTTGCAAGCATTGATGCAGATTATCAAAGACATAGAGAAACAACTTCAGAGGGAATATGATGATGCATGTAATGTTGATTTGGAGCAGGCTTATGTTGAAAATGGGTTAAATGGGAGTGTAGACAGCAAGCTTGTGCTAAAATTGGTCTTATGGGGGGCAGCAGTAAGCATAGAGAGAAGCCTATGTATAATGGGGATGTCCATCAACAAGTATATGAAAAAGAAGATGCTCATTTTATTTCAAGCAATCATTATTCACAAACGCATTGGGCTCGTGCTACAATAGAGACAATTGTTAAAGTGCGAGAAAGAGAGATGCCTTGCAAAGCTCTCTTGGATCATGGTTCCAAAATCAATGTTATGGCACACAACTTGTCTGAGAATGAAGGTTGGCTGATTGATGTAGATCCGGGATGGCACATGCAATCAACAAACAATTCATCAGGGGATCTTTATGCAGCTTGTCTAAATGTACACTTGACTATTGGAGATGTTAGGGATGAATATCATTTTTTTGTGCAGGATTCATGTAGTTATCCGGTGATTTTGGGGCAGTCCTATATTTTGGAATCAAGATTAGAAACAAAAGCCTTGGATGATGATTGTTCATATGCTTGAGTTTAGAGTAAAGATAATACAAAGGCAGTAGAGTTTCTCATTGTTTGTGTGAATCATCCTCGCAATCAGGATATAGGCTGCAGGATAATCCCATGCCACCTAATGCACGAGAGTTTAAGGGTTTTTAGATAGCACTATTGTAAGTGGAGGCTATGGCAGTGCCTCTAGGAAGATAATTATGCCTTCAAAAAAGGGGGAAACTGTGTTTGTGTTTAGACTACACGAATGGACATCATGTAGTCTTGGCAGTTTTAAGGATATTTCAGCCATGTGTAGGGCTGAAAAGAAATATGTAGGATAGGCTGAAAAAGAGCTAAAGACATATGGTTTGATGGTGCAAATGAAGGTATTTTAGGGCTATTTTCAAGAATGGTTGATGTTGATACAATGGCTAAAATTTATGCAACAATTAATACTAAAAAGAGGGCAAAAAATTAGGTTATTTATGTTGACACTTTAGAGATGTATGAAGTCATTCAAGAGTTTGCTGAGCATGAATGTTATGGGCTGCAATATGGGTTACAAAACAGGGTTGAAGCAAGGGTGGATACAAAGTACAAAATAGTTGCAAAGAAGGTTAAGCCTGTGGCTTTGCCTTTACCACCTAAAAGTAATGGGTTGACTGAAAAAGTGTCTCAACGGTCTAGTTTGTAGGATCCACATGGAGTAGGACATAAATTTACAGCTGAAACTTTACAAAAGCTGAAAATTGGTGATACAAGCTTTCTTTTGCCTGCAGAAAGAGCTTGTTTTTTGTAAATGTTGGCAAGACATGGGAAAGTCTTTGCATTTTAGTCGGATGAAATTGGATGTGATGATCCGACCATAGTTGCACCTATGGTGATCTTTATAGTACCTCATGTGCCATGGAATTTAAAGCCTATTCTAGTACCTTAGGCATATTTTCCTAAGCTACTAGAGCTTTTGAACGAGAAGATCAGGATGCGGATTTTGGAGCCCTCTTTAGCTCCATATTCGAATTGGTGGTTTACTATTCCAAAGAAGAATGGTTATTTGAGGTTTATACGGGATTTACAACCAATCATTAAGGTCACCATAAGGAATGTTAGATCATGCCCGATAGTGGATGAATTTGTAGAAGCATTTGCCAGCAAGGCGATTTACTCTATGGGATATTTATATTCAAGATATGATTAGTTCCAGCTTGCATTAGAAAGCCGCGATATCACTACCATGAAGACATTGGTTGGATTGGTTAGGATGTGTATGCTTCCATAGAGAGCAACCAATTCAGTGGTGCATATGATGAATGCTATGCATAAAGTTTTGAGGGAGTATATCCCTCAGTTGACCTTACCCTTTCATGATGATGTGCTGCGATAAAAGGGTGTGATATCCATGAGAAGAATGAAGAGCTGAATGAGTAAGGATGTAGAAGGTTTGTGACTAATCATATTGTTGATTGTGACAGAATTTTGAGCCATCTTTAAGAAGTGCATTGGCTCTGTCAGGAGAAAAGTCAATTTTTGGAGTGGAGGAAGTATTAGTTGTTGGGTACATGTGTGGACCATATGGAAGAAAGCCCCCACTAGTAAAGATTGATGCCATAAGTAGGATGCGAGAGACATGTTCGAATGTATCCAAGGTAAGAAGATTTTTGGGTGTATGTGTCTTTTACTTGATATAGATTCCGCATTTTGCTCATGTGGCTAAAAGTTTATATCAGCTCTTGAGAAAATGGCAAAAGTTTTGGTGGGGTAAACAACATATGAAAGCACTTCAAAAGTTAAAGAGCTTATTGATTTCAGCCCCAACACTAAAGAGCTCAAATTATGAGAATGGGCAGCCTATTATTCTCATCGTGGATACAAGCCCAATCACCATTGTTGATGGGAATAGGTATGCCATTCGATTTGGAGCAAAGGTCCTCAATGAACAGCAACGATGGTATTCTCAAGTCAAAAGAGAGCTTTGGGGTGTAGTGACAGCCCTTAAGTGTGATAGGGAGTATTCATGGGAGCTCATGTAGTGGTAGAGAGACTGATTGTCTACCTCTATTGGGCATGATAGTAAATTGCTCAACTCCTGATATTGCCATGTTATAGTGGATTGCATATATAAAGTCACTTAACCTTGATTTTCAGCATATTGCATGTAGAGAAAACCTTGTGGCTAACATGCTTTCACCAGCAAGGTTTGAAGACGAAGAGGAGCTGATGGAAGATGAAGAGGACGATGTGATAGGTGCTAAAAACGACTTCATGACAACAGGGAATGAGTATGCAGCTGTTGTTACTACATGTACATATTTGAAAATAGCAGGTACAACTGTCATAATAGTAAATACAATAGGTACAACTGTTATAACATGGATTTTCTAAGTAAGAAAAGAGCTTATATCCATGGAGAAGAGATGGGCAGTACAGAGAAAGCATCATCAATGTTATGCTTTAGTGAGTATATAATTTTTGGAAGAGTTGTATAAAGATGATTGGCTGAAAATAGGCTAATATCTTAGCCTCATGACAAAGAAGGCTGAGTGGTCTGAAGCTGAATTCAAAAGGATTAAAATAAAAGCTTATCGGTTTTTCTTGAAAGATGGATATTTATGGAAGCATGCAAAGAAAAAGAGAGGAGCTCCAGTATGTGTATCGGGAGATAAGGCTTCTCAACAATAGGTGATGCATGAGTTTCATGAAAGCTTATGGGCTAGACATATAGGAGTTTGAGGCACATTTTTCAAGATCAAAGAGATTTATTGGTGGCAAAACATGTATAAAGATGTGGAGCATTATGTGGAATCATGCAGTGTTTGTCAGATGTATTACACGGTAAAGCATAGGGATGGGTTGCAATCGACTTATCCATTGTCTATGCATTACAAATGGGTAGTTGATTTGGTTACTATACCTACAGGTTTATGGAATATGAGATATCTCGTGCTTGCATGAGAAGACTTGACAAATCAAGTGGAAGGTCGAGCTCTTAGTGCAAAAGACTACTTAAGCAATTTGCAGGTTCTTATTGGAAGAAGTCTTTTGCAAGTATGGTTGTGTTGGTAAAGTGGTTGCTGATATAGGAGAGTTGGATACATATGAGGCTCATGACTTCTTTTCACAATTGGGTACCAAGTTGGCTTTAACTTCAGCCTATAATCCTGAAGCAAATGGCAAAATTGAAAGGGATCATTAGCCTATCATTAAGGCATCAGCAAAGTCATGCACGGGCAGGATGAAAGAGTGGCCAAGAATGTTACCCTTTGCTTTGTGAGCTGATAGGACAACTCATAGTGCAGTTACAAGGTATATGCATGATGAGTTAATGGATGGACAACATCCAATCATGCCTATTGAGGAGACTATTACTACTTGGAGTGTTCTACCATGGGAAGAGGGTTTGAATAGAGAAGAATTGCTAGTCCTACGCATTAGACAGTTAGAAAGAAGGCCTAAAGACATTGAGACAGCCATGAAAAAGCTGAAGACTACAAGGATCAAGAACAAAAAGAGGTTTGACAAGCGACATAGACTTCGACTACGAGCTATACAAGAAGGGGAATGGGTGCTAGTTTATGATAGCAGCTTGGAAAATTAGCATAGTGCCAGTTGGAAGATGGCGAAGTGGTGGTTTGG